>NC_041406.2:109981213-110281213 GCF_900747795.2 Erpetoichthys calabaricus
TTGTACCGGTGGTGCTTCGCATACTTAAAAGCCAAACAGCCCTATTGATTTGTTTGCTTTCCTCTCTGTTTCTGACAGCCTGTGCTCCTGACGCGCACTCCTTTGAAGAGGAAGATATGTTTGCATTCTTTTAATTGTGAGACAGAACTGTCATCTCTGTCTTGTCATGGAGCACAGTTTAAACTTTTGAAAAAGAGACAAATGTTTGTTTGCAGTGTTTGAATAACGTTCCTGTCTCTCTACAACCTCCTGTGTTTCTGAGCAAATCTGTGACCCAAGCATGACAATATAAAAATAACCATATAAACATATGGTTTCTACTTCGTGGATTTTCTTATTTCGCGGGTGGTTCTGGAACGCAACCCCCGCGATGGAGAAGGGATTACTGTATATATATATATATATATATATATATATATTGTAAGCTGGTGCGCTGATCACACCCTCAGAGGACACAGACGCCCCTGGGAAAACCCCTGAAAAAGCTGACAGTCTATCTTCACATTACTCCTTACCCTTCTTACTTGCTCTATAAAGCGCGATAAACCTCTCGCGCGGTACTCCGCTTACTTAAAAGCCTTGTACAGCGCCTGTCAGTTTTGGAATTGGTTGTTTTGTTTTTCTCTCTCTCTCTCTCTCTGACATTCTCTGCTCCTGGTGGAACTGTCATCTCTGACTTGTCATGGAGCACATTTATACTTTTGAAAAGAAACAAATGTTTGTTTGCAGTGCTTTGAATAAAGTTCCTTTTTTTTCTACAACCTCCTGTGTCTCTGTGCATATCTGTGACCCAAGCGTGACAAGTGGTACCAGGAGTGGTTGCACAGATGGATGCCGAGGAGTTGTTTTAAATCACTCAGAATGTTCTACTTCCTTACGATCCAGAGGATGACCCACCCCACATCACACCTTTTTTGTCTGGGGATGCTCTACTGTCCTTACTGAATGTGCCTCGTGATAAGCTCAGCGATTGTAATTTCCTGAAGCAACAAATTGTTTTATGTAAGACTGTGACTTTTTTGGCTAAAGGTTTTGCACTTAATGACTGGAACCTAAACATGGACGGTCCAATCCGTGCACAAATTCAAGATTTGATTCATAAAGTGCACTGCTGGTTTGAGGGAGAAGTGGTGGAGCGAATTGTGGAGAAAGTTGTCATGAATATATTACTGGCCGGGATACCTGCAGTTCTTCAAGATGAAATTCTGCGTCATGATGTGGAATCATTACTGATTATGTCCAGACGATTGGAAGGTTCTCAGACCGCTTGGAGAAAGAGCGGTGGATTTGGTGCTGTTTTACAACCTACGAAGGAGCGTCCAGGACATTCTTGTCGCTTTGATCGACGGCTAGAACAAAAACAAGCTGCAGGACCTGACAAGCTAATGGGGTCAGGAAGGCCTCCGGGGAATCCGGTTGTTGAGGAGGTGTCCATATCTGGTGAAACAGGAGCAGGCCGCGGACGCCGTGGACGTCGCAGGCTATATTTCGGCAGTGGAGCTGACCAAAGATGTTTCCGGTATGATCAACCCGGTCACTTGGCGAAAGAATGTCGCGTGTCTCCAGCTCAATCAATGAAAATTGGATTGGCCGAGGTTTGTTGATCAAATATTCCCTATTCTCCGGATAAAAAAGATGGCTTGTTAATCTCGGTGAAGTTGGGGAACCGAGAGATCTTAGCATTATTCGACTCGGGCAGTGACCTTTGTGTTGTCAGACGGGACTGTCTTGATGACAGATGCCTTAGTGACACTGAGACTGTAAAGATACATTGTGCACATGGTGATGTTAAAGACTATCAGACATTGCTTCTTTCTTTAACTTATAAGGGTTGCCACTTTAAAGTTTGGTCTGCCATTTCGGACTCCTGCTCCTGGCCATTACTGATAGGCAGAAGAAATGCCCTTTTTCCTAGATTAATTACTGAATGTCGCACACCAGTCATCGAGCTCCCTGTGGAGCTTAGTGGGGGGGAAGAAGAAGGAGAACTAGTGGCGGTCGGGGATAATCTAGAGCCCCAATTAGATATTGAACCTGATATCTCCAGCGTGACTGTGGGAGACACCCCCCCCCCAATTTCCTAGAGTGGCAGGGAGGCCCTTCTACATCCTCTCAGATTGCAAATGCCTCCGAACTAAAACAGAGTACTAGTGAACAGTTGGATTTTGTGCGCTTGCAGCATGCTGATGGCTCATTAGAATACGCATTTAAACAGGCTTGCTCTGCCAATGACTCTTATTACCAAGAGCGTGATACCGGGGGCTTGAAAACTCCACACTTTCTGGAAAAAGACGGTTGCCTTTTCAGAGTGATTTCAGACCATTTAATGGGGGAATTTATTGAACAACTAGTTGTACCTGAAGTGCATAGGGAAATTATTTTGCAGCTGGCCCACTCTCACATCTTGGGAGGGCACCAAGACTGTCAGATTGTCTCCACTTATAAGCCTCCTCGGGCTCCCCTTTGTCCTATGCCTATTTTGGAAATCCCCTTTCAACGGGTGGGATTAGATATTGTAGGCCCTTTACCTAAGACTAAAAATGGGTACCAATATTTGCTGGTGTTGGTTGACTATGCAACACGATATCCAGAGGTGGCTGCTTTGAAAAGGGCCAACTCCTCCGCTGTAGCCAAAGCTCTGTGCAGGATTTTTACTCGTGTTGGCATCCCTAGAGAAATTTTAACTGATCAGGACACACCTTTTACTTCTCGCATGATGAAGCAATTGTGTGACAGCTTTGCTATTAAGAAATTGAGTACCACTGTTTACCATCCACAGACTAATGGTTTGACTGAACGGTTTAACAAGACTTTAAAACAGATGATCAGATGAGTTGCTCATAATGATCCTACATCCTGGGACTCTGTCCTGCCTTTTATTATGTTCGCAGTGCGGGAATTGCCGCAGGCGTCCACTGGCTTGAGCACGTTCGAGCTGTTATTTGGCAGGCGCCTGAGAGGCATCCTGGATGTTGTACGAGAGGAATGGATAGGAAACGAGTCAACAGCTCTTGGGCCGAGCTTTGCAGATCGGGTAGTTTCGTTGCAAGATAGAATTTCTAAGCTTTCTTCTATTGCTGTGGAGCATCAACAACGTAAAAAGGAAACTCAGAAACTTCTTTACGATAGGCGCAGTAAGCTCCGTGAATTCAAACCTGGTGATGGTGTTTTGGTACTGGTTCCGTCTGACCCGCACAAATTCCTAGCTAAATGGCAGGTTCCCGCCATTATTGAGGAGCGTATGGGTCCGGTAAATTACAAGGTTAGAATACCAGGCCGGCGATAACCATTACAGATTCTACACATTAATCTCTTGAAGGAATGGCACGACCGACAAGGGGTTTATACTTCCTTGGCTGCTGTTTCTCAGACCGATGTTGCCATTGGCAACAATTTGACTGACTCACAGAAGGCAGAACGGTTATCTTTGATCGAACGGAACACTGATGTCTTTTCAGACTTGCCAGGCAAGACTAACCTTGCAGAACATAAAATCACTACTGAACCCGATGTTCGGGTACAGATGCAGCTGTATCGGATTACGGAAGCGCGACGAAATATTGTGCGCGAAGAAGTCAAGAAGATGCTGACATTAGGTGTAATACGTGAAAGTAAAAGTGACTGATCCAGCCCGGTCGTATTAGTCCCAAAGCAAGATGGTTCGGTTCGCTTCTGTATCGATTTCAGGCGCTTGAATAAGGTCTCTAAATTTGATGCTTATCCGATGCCCCGTGTTGAGGAGCTGTTGGAAAAACTGGGTCAGGCGAGCTATATCTCCATGCTAGATCTCATGAAGGGTTATTGGCAGGTGCCTCTAGAGGCTGGCAGTTGTGAGAAAACAGCATTCGTGACTCCTGACAGACTTTATGAATTTACGAGACTCCCGTTTGGTCTTCATGGGGCACCTCTAACTTTCCAGCGTATGATGGATCAGATCCTGTGTCCTCATTCTGAATATTCCAGGGGCGTACCTTGATGATGTCATGATTTTCAGCAATGATTGGCAAACGCATTTAGAGCGACTTCAAGCTGTTCTTGAAAGCTTGAGACAGGCTGGCCTTACTGCTAACATAAAGAAATGTAAACTGGGTATGTCTGAGACTCATTACTTAGGTTATTCTATGGGCAGGGGTTTACTTCGGTCACAGTTAAGGAAAGTGGAAGAGATGCTTGCTTACCCGCAACCAAAAACACAAAAACAGATACGCGCCTTTCTGGGGCTTGCTGGTTACTACAGAAGATTCATCCCTAACTTTGCACATAGGGCTGCTCCTCTTTCAGAACTTACAAAAAGCAGGATAACCTATTTTATGGACAGAAATTTGTGAACGTTCCTTCTGTGATTTGAAAACTGCTTTGTCTACTTATCCGGTTCTGCGAAATCCCGATTTCTCAAAGGATTTTGTCTTACAAATGGACGCAAGTGAGTTTGGTGTAGGCGCAGTCCTGTCACAGATTTTTGATGGAGAAGAGCACCCTATCACATATTTGAGTAGGAAATTAACTTCCTAGAGAACGCAATTATTCGACAATTGAGAAGGAATGCTTGGCGATTAGATGGGCTGTCGAAGCGCTTCGTTATTATTTATGGGGTCGAAATTTCACTTTGGTAACTGATCATGCTCCACTTCAATGGTTATACCGTCAGAAAGATACAAACTCTCGTCTCATGAGATGGTTTCTGGGCTTACAACCTTACAGTTTTACGGTAAAGCATAGACCAGGCTCTGAGCACATCAATGCAGATGTATTATCACAGTTGTATGAACCTGGTACAGAGAGTCGCTTGATTCACGAGAATGTGAATAAAGCTGAGGAGGGGGGTGTAAGCTGGAGCGCTGATCGCACCCTCAGAGGACACAGCCGCCCCTGGGAAAACCCCTGAAACAGCTGACAGTCTACCTTCACATTGCTCCTTACCCTTCTTACTTGCTCTATAACTCCGCTTACTTAAAAGCCTTGTACAGCGCCTGTCAGTTTTGGAATTGGTTATTTTGTTTCTCTCTCTCTCACTCTGACATTCTCTGCTCCTGGAAGAATTGTCATCTCTGACTTGTCAGGGAGCACATTTAAACTTTTGAAAAGAGACAAATGTTTGTTTGCAGTGCTTTGAATAAAGTTCCTTTTTTTTTCTACAACCTCCTGTGTCTCTGTGCAAATCTGTGACCCGAGCGTGACAAGATATATATATATTATATATATATATATATATATATATATATATATATATATATATTGTAAGAGAAAGGGGACGAAAATAATAAAGAGTTGGAGTACCAGCCTGGTAACCCCTTAATATGGAGTTACAAAACAAAGAAAAAAACATGCAATAATTATGGAGACGTCTTTTCAAACACAAGTTCACAATAGAACTGACAAATATGGAGGAGCTTCCAGTTTTCAGTTCTTCCAGTTGGAAGAGGCGGGTCCAGGTGAAATGATGTCAGAGGTCTTATAGCCGTTAATCATCCGGTCTACAGAGGGAGGAAGAGAAAAGGCATTATGATACAATGTCAACCTCCGGAGCAGCAATAGAATTACAGTCACTAGAGTCCCTCAGCTGTCCTCTTTGCGAAAGCATGTGAATATTTACTGTATATATCTGAATGTTCTAAAAGAAAAAGATTAATGCAGTAAAAGACCACTTTCAAGTTAAATAAACTTGAGATCACTTTAAGCATACAACCCAGTGTTGATTAAGCAAATCTAACAAACAGGTACCAATGACATGATGTGTAGGCTGAACCAGAAGCAGCTGTGTAGACAGAATATAACCAAGCAAGGTACAACCATACTAAAAGGTGAGGTTGCAGCAGATGTGCCAGTTTAACTTCAACATTTTACACCACAGCAAAAGTGGCCATAGAAAAAAGACACATGGTGGTTATCCTGCTTCATCAAGGTCTCTGCCAAGCAGAAATTGTGCAGCAGACTGGTGTTTCTAGACGTGCTGTCCAACCTCAAATTGGCATTGTTGAAAACCAAAAACTCAATGGCTACCCACAGAAACTGAGTGCACCAAACAAGAAAGTACATCAAGCACACTTTCATTCAGAACTGGAAGATGTCAAGCACCCTCTCAGATCAGAATTGGAAGAAATGTCCAGGACCCTGGTACCCCCATCTACAGTCTAGAGAACTGTTATCAGAAATAGTCTTAAAGGAATAGATGCGACCAAAAAGTCATTTATGTGAGGAGGAAATAGAGTCAAACAGCTCACCAACACATGTGAACACAATGACTGGGGTCTAGAAAAATGGCAGAAGGTGCTCTGAGCTGATGAGTCAAAATTTGAAAATTTTGGCTACAGCAGAAGGCAGGTAGCCCGCCAAAGGACTAATGAATGGTGCGTGGATGATTGTCTGCAGGTAACAGTGAAGAATGGTGGAGATTTTCTGCAGGTTTTTTCTGAAAAATGACTCCAGTACTGTGGTGTGCTGGCACTTTGCCCGGGGTTTGTTTCCTGCCTTGCGCCCTGTGTTGGCTGGGATTGGCTCCAGCAGACTCCCGTGACCCTGTAGTTAGGATATAGCGGATTGGATAATGGATGGATGACACCAATAAAAGTAGAAGTTGCCCATGAGGAACATACTTAAATAGAGATTTTAAAGTATCTGATATTAAGTATCAAAAGTACAAATATATGTAAGTGTAGCCGCCGAAGTATAAGGCGAGTTCAAGCATGGGTAAAACGCATGCTGAAAGAAATTTCTCAGTCCAAACGTTTGTTTTAAAAATATTTAGTGAAAATTAAAAGAAAATAATCCACATAAGAATAAAGAAAAAAGCTGTTACACACGTAGAATAAAAGGCAAAAAAAAGGAAGAATGTACTGTATCTTCTCTAAACTTAGCTTTTCTTGTGAAACTTTAGTTATTTCTGTACTTAAAAGTTCTTTACTACTTCTTCTATACTTAAAGATTCTTAGCTTCTTCTTCTGTACACTTTAAACGTACGGCTCAGCACTTAAATTAAGTGCTTTTGTCTTACATGTTACTTCACACACTCAAAAGGCACGAGAGGCACATAGGCACGGTTTAAAAGCATGTGCCCTCTACACCTTACACATGACAAGGATGATCACTAACTGAGAATAACGTTTAGTCAGAGCTGTTAGAAATGGTTAGAATATACCAATTCAATTCTATTTATGGGGGTTATAGGATTAATGCATTGTCATTTAGTAAAATATTTATGAACCTTATGTAACTAGGAAATGGCTCTTACAGTAAGATCTCCCCACTTTATAAATAGTCTGTGACAAACGTTCGGGTCCCATGCCCGGTCAGGACAACCCTGCTACTTATGTTCCGGGGGAGCAACCATGGGCAGTCCAATACCTCTCCCGGGACGCTTGGTGGCAGCTTCCCTGGCCGATGGTGATTCCCCAACCTCCTGCAGGGCTCCATAGGAGATGGAGTCCTCCACAGCCTGGTTGGGGGCCGGGGTGGCCGCTAGGAGGGGATTTCTGGATGCAACAGCCCGGCTGGATGAATCTTCAGCCCCACCCGGAAGTGCAGTTAGGTCCAGGTAATCAAGCACCTGGAACGCTTCCGGGTGGGTTATAAAAAAGGCCAGCCACCACCACTCGAGAAGCCAGGGTCGGGAGGAGGAGGACTAAGCTGGAGGAGGAGTGGTGGTAAAGGAGAGAAGACTGTGTTGGTGTGGGAATTGTGCTTTTGTGGGACTGTGTTGGGCCTGTGGGACACGGGGAAGGCGTGCCCCACGGCTGAAGAGAAAATAAACGTCTGTGTTTAAGACATACGGTGTCTGTCTGTCTGTGCCTGGGGCCTTTGTCTTCTACAAGTCACAAAAGTTACTATAAACTTAAAAAAATTCAGTAACAGCAACTTGAAGCAGTAACATTCAATGCGACTTGGATCTATTAATAATTTTATCCTATTTCAGTGGACACGATGCTAATAGGAGAGGTGAGCCGGCTTTCCCCACTTTAAGAAGGAGCTAATATATCCCTAAAATCCCCTTCATAATTAAAAACATTTATAAGCATTCCCTGGCCCCAAAAATGATCCCATTTTAATTCAAATAACACCTAACTACATGGAAATTAACAGTTATTATAACAATTACATTACTCATCAAAAAAAATCCCTAAACTGACTTTACCCTTCATTAAATAATGTTTAATAAAGCACATTATCTAGACTTAATCACTTGTAGTTTCACATTCAAAAAACAAGATCATTTGGATTTTCATGGGCTGTCCTATTAGCTCATGATCTGTTTGGGAGTCATGATGTCCAGGATAATGTTAGAAGCAACACACAAGACAACATGAGTGCACAGCAGCACATGAACACATAAGTACACCTCCCCGCAGCCTGAGGATCTATCCCGCCAAGTTAGGACTTTGCCTGAATGCAGCCATATTTGTTGTGGAAATAACCAAGACTGGGATTACAGGTCTCCAACATCCAGCCCCGCCCTCATTCTGCAGCCTATGGTGAGGTGTACTTGGATTGACTGCATAGATAATTGGGTGATAGCATTTGAAAAACATCTCAAGTTTCTGTTTACTGCACCATTCTAGGAAGTTTATTGATTAATAAAAATTACTTGTGGCATTATCTACCACTTTATTTCAGATTTTTCACAAGTGCGTAAGACTTTTGGTCAGTTCAATATATACAGTATATTTAAAAATGATAAAAGATAAGTATATCTTCACAACACTTTAGCACAACATAGAATATATTAACAGCATTAAACATAAATTTGTTTACCAACATTCATATTTTATCTAGACGTCAGTCATAGATTATTAACAATTCCCACAAAAAGAAAGCAGTTCAAATGAAAAAAATTTATTTGTTAGCACCCTTCTTTGGAACTTATGTCATGCAAGCCAAAAGAGTAGCCTGCTCACAGTGTTCATTAAACAAGAGTGAAGCATTTAAAGTTCAGTCCTCCATAACTGTGAAACATTCAATGATGCAATCTGCTTGTGTATTATGAACCCAATGTCCTATGTGCTCATCTAACAGCTTTATTTGCAACGTTTTTAGAAATAAAATGCATTGTATTTGTCATTCCAATAGATGGCACATCACAAACATTATCACTTCCTTTACAAATCCAATACCAAATGGCATATAACAGAGATGTATGTGTTGGATGCTTGCTAAAGTCTGTGTTGATTACAGTAATCCCTCACCTATCGCGGGGGTTACGTTCCAGAGCCCCCCCGCGATAGGTGAAAATCCGCGAAGTAGCGACCTATATTGATTTTATTATTTATACATATTTTAAGGCTTTATAAACCCTTCCCACACTCTTATAAACCTTTCTCACTCTCTTGTTAACCTTTCCCACACTCTTATAAACACTTCCTATGCTCTTAAACACTTTCTGCATTCTTAAACACCGCAGACCAACACTGCACACTGCACGCAGAGATCAGACGTCAATGTGTCTGCACTCGCTTTGTGAACGGGGGCAGCTGAACTCTGAGCAGAAATGGACTTTGTGCTGCTTCTGCCAAAATGCCTGCTTGTCGCTCTGCGCGTTCGGAAGGAGGAGGAGGAGTGTGTGTGTGTGGGGGTGTGAGGGCTGAACGCACGTTCGCTCAAACCCCCCTCCCCTGAAGCACAGTACGCTCCTGCCACTTCGCATTGTCAAGGGGGTGGGGAGCTGAATGAACGATAAGGAGAACTGGACTTTGTGCTGGCTTTGTGCTGCTTGTCGCTCTGCGTGTCAATAATTTAAAAGCCTGTATACAGTATCACCAATTTTCCTGTCTCACTGTCTTGTCTTGTGTGAAGTTAAAATGTTTTATAATAGTGAGATGTTACTCATATCCTTAGCCCGACATCCACATATCATATGTGTTAACAAAGTGTGTTTTATAAGTTTACATGTGTTTAAAGCATGTGGGATGGGTATTTTAAGGCTTAAACTATAAAAATGTTTATTTATATGGTCTTTCTATATCGCGGATTTTCTCCTGTTGCTGATGGGTCTGGAACATAACTTCCGCGATAGATGGGCAATCACTTGTATTTAAAAACCGTGAAGTCGTGAATCCGCGAAAAGTGAACCGCGAAGTAGCGAGGGATTACTGTACATCAATTTCAATCTGTCTTAGTTTTTAAATATTTCAAACTACCTGTGTCTAAGAACATATGATAAGAAGAGTGGTTATAAGAACACTAATTATTAAAGCAGCAGATATTCAGGGAATAATATCCATTTCAGAGTGGGTTCATACATTATACTTGCTAAACAAGCCAGCACTCTGCAACCCTGTCACTTGAATAAGGCATGTTAAAAGCCTGGGATGGGTCCAATAATGAAATAATAAATACACAATAAACAAACAAACAAACAAGATTTGATTCAACAATAAAATAAAAATAAAAAGAGGAAAGACCTTGGAGGTCAACCATCACCTCGAAAGCGGATAGTAGACGTCGCTTAGTATACAGTATCTCACAAAAGTGAGTACACCCCTCACATTTTTGTAAATACTTCATTATATCTTTCATGGGACAACACTGAAGATATGACTCTTTGATACAATGTAAAGCAGTCAGTTTTTCACTTAGGGGTGTACTCACTTTTGTTGCCAGCGGTTTAGACATTAATGGCAGTGTGTTGAGTTATTTTGAGGGGACAGCAAATTTACACTGTTATACAAGCTGTATACTGACTACTTTACTTTGGATCAAAGTGTCATATCTTCAGTGTTGTCCCATGAAAGATATAATGAAGTATTTACAAAAATGTGAGGGGTGTACTCACTTTTGTGAGATACTGTATGTGTACCAAATTTCAGGTCAATAGGTGAAACGGTTTGCGAGCTACAGGTGATTTAAAATCCTGGAGAGACAAACGGACAGCCACGGTAGCATATTATATGAGAAGATGGGAATGACATTAGACCCCTGTTATGAAAGGAACATAGTTTGGTGTTGTCTTTCGTATTATATATATGTTTTATTTTGTATTATATGTATTGTATTATATATGACACAGAAATTATACCTGAAATGAGTTCAGTTGTGCACCATATTCAGTATTACTGATAGATCAAAGGACAGCCTATTTCCTGTTGTGACATTTATTTCAGTCAGCATATCCTAAATTTATACAATTGCTTTCACAATAAGCACCACAACAAGCTATCTTAATAAAGAACTTACACGTTCTGGTACCTTTATGCTTACCCGCTCATCTGTCACAGATTCTTTTTCTCATGACTTCCATGTTGAGCCAAATTTTTACTTTATATTTAATCTCCTGACATAATTTCATCATTCCTTCACAAACACCTGCTATTCTTCTTGAGTCCTCCTCTCTGCAACTGAATCCCCTTCATGAGATTATGTCTGAGCTCACTATAAGGACTTTTAACTTTACAGGATAATCACCTAGATTACAAGGAGTCAGTTAAGTTGGTCTGAACATCTGTTGTCTACCTGAGCCACAATATTCTTGATGAAGAATATACCTCTAATTTGATAATTTGGAATTTAAGCTGGGGGGGACGTTAAATATTGACTTCTATGCTTAGTTCATTGTCATCATGCCCCACAATAAATGAGGTGGTAAAAATAGAAAACTATTCCCCTAGAACAACTTGTGGCATTTATAATAAATAACATGATACTGTAATAAAAAAATAAATAAATTGGTATTGCTGGAATCATGTTGGATGTATCTGCTCCTGTATTATATGCTGGGCAAAGTATGTTTTTCATTTCTTTCCATTAATCGCCCCTTTGAACACCACAAGCTTGATTCAAAGGCCGATTTCTTTCATTGGAACTCATGCACTAGTTGCTTGTTTCTAAAATCTGAAAAGGCCCCTGGGAAATTCAGAGAAACTCTCAGCACATAAATGGCAAAGATATCCAAAGAAACTGTCAAGGTATGCAGCTGCATCATTTGTCATTCACAGAGCCATGACTATGTAATATAGGTCAAGCACAGACATAACATGCCACTGATGGCAGCTTTCTTCTGGCACCAAACAGAGACAGCAGCCCTGCATGACAAACAAAAGGCCAGAGATATCAGTGGAGCAAGAAAACGAATGGTCTTTGCTTCAGTGGAACTTTATACTTATTTTTATCTGTAAAATAAGAAGTTTACACATTTTTAGTTTATGATCTTAAACGTTCAAGAACATTATATATTAAATGTTATATTTTTCATTAGCAAATGTTATATTCCTAGACATTACTCTTATTGTGATTTTTGGCAACACTACATGTGGAGTGGCACAACAATAAACTTTCACTGAAAGTAACTATGGAAAGAACTTGTAATCATGAGTGAGGAAGTTTGTGTTTTGATGTGAACAGAACAAAAAGTGAATTTTTTTTTTTTGCTTCTGTGGAACTTTATTGTTGTTTTCTCTTCAGACAGAGTAAGCGCCTAAACAGCATCTCATAAAAAATTGTTATGAATTTTTTTCAGAAGCAACAGATGAAAAAGAAAAAAGAAACAAACAAATCTTAGACAAATTTCCAGGAAAAGGTCAGAAAACTGTGAGGCCAAAAGCAAATAGCCCAAATTGATGGGCAAAAACAAAGGTCGAAAAATGTATAAAAAAAATGTCTGAGTCCAAGTGAAGCTCTCCACAGGAAAAGGCAGGCCCCCTGCATATAGAACTTAACATCTTAACAACTAAAGAAACTGAACAACTTATTTATAAGTCTAGACATCATTACTATGAACACGGAGTAAAAGCTAATAAGCTTTTAGCTCAACAAATTCACAAACAAGAAGTTCGCAATGCCATCACAAATGGAGAAGAAACTATTGACCATAAAAATATAATGCACGTATTTAGAGATTATTATAAATCCTTATATTCTACTGAGCTCAAAGAAGACAACACACAATCCATTTCTGGACACATTACAGACACCACAAATAGATGCTTTAAGTGCTGAGGAACTGGATAAACCTCTAACGCTAACAGAATTACTAGATGCTATAAAGTCACTTCAAAGCAAGAAATCAGCAGGTCCTGATGGTTACCCCGTAGAATTTTATAAGAAATTCTCCACTCAGCTAGCTCCCCTCTTATTGGCAACATTTACAGAAGCTAGAAACAACCAAATTCTACCTCAAACATTTCAACAAGCATTAATCACAGTCTTTCCTAAACAAAATAAGGACTTGTTACAATGTGCATCATACAAACCAATTTCACTCCTGAATAATGATGTTAAGATACTCTCAAAAATGCTAGCTAGAAGGATGGAGAAAGTGCTGCCCTCGGTAATATCACAAGATCAAACTGGATTTATTAAAGGCCGACATCTACCTTCCAATCTCCGACGCTTGTTTAATGTTATATATTCACCAGCAAAATCAAACACCCCAGAAATATTACTATCATTAGATGCAGAAAAAGCATTTGATATAATTGAATGGAACTACCTTTTCACTGCATTGGAGAAATTTGGGTTTGGCCCGAATATTTGTGCATGGATCAAACTACTGTATACCAATCCAGAAGCCTCAGTTTGTATTAATAACATTTGCTCAGACTACTTTAAGATAGAACGTGGTACCAGACAATGATGTCCCAGTTGCCACTGCTGTTTGCAATCGCCATTGAACCACTGGCGGTTCACTGCTGAAATTCTTATCAGATAAAGGGGATTGTCAGAGAAGGACTGGAACAGAAAATTTCTGTATATACAGATGATATGGTTTTATATATATCAGACCCAGAAAACACTGTCCCTGCAGTTCTAACAGCACTAACAGAATTTCAAAAGATATCTGGTCTTAAAATTAATCTGAATAAAAGTATACTCTTTCCAGTGAATTCACAACCATATAATATTAGATTGGACACCCTATCTTTTACCATAGCAGATCAGTTTAAACACCTAGGGGTAAATATCACAAGTAAACATAAAGCTCTTTATCAACAAAATTTTGCCGTCTGTATGGAAAAAATTAAGCAAGACTTGCATAGATGGTCAACCCTTCATCTCACTCTAGCCGGAAGAATTAACATCGTTAAGATGAATATCCTTCCTAAACTTCTCTTTTTATTTCAAAACATTTCGATATATATCAATAAATCGTTTTTTAAACAGTTAGATTCTACAATAACCTCATTCATTTGGAACTCAAAACACCCACGTATCCGAAGAGCGACCCTACAAAGACCTCAGGCAGAAGGTGACTTGGCTTTACCTAACTTTCAGTTTTATTACTGGGCAGCAAACATACAAGCCATAAAAACCTGGACACAAATAAATGAACATACACAGGCTTGGTCCGCAATAGAAGTAAAATCCTGTAGTACTTCTTTATACTCCCTGCTCTGCTCTCCAATAAATGCAAGTTATCGCAAATATACTAATAACCCAATTGTGCTTTACTCACTTAGAATATGCAACCAACTTAGAAAGCATTTTAAGATGGAAAATCTTTTATCCACAGCACCTCTGCAAGAGAACCACCTCTTTCAACACTCGCAAACATATCCAGTTTTTAATACCTGGAAAAGTTTTGGGATTAAAATGCTCAGAGATCTTTATATAGACAACATATTTACATCTTTTGAACAATTATGCTCAAAATTCAACCTCCCAGCTACACATTTCTTTCACTATCTTCAAATTAGAAATTTTGTTAAACAGAAATTGCCCGATTTCCCCCACCTTGCACCCTCCACAATGCTGGAAAAAATACTGCTCAATTTCGAGGAAACAAACACTATTTCCGCAATATATAAAATCCTATTAGAGTCCCTACCTTTCAAAGATCCAAGAGGACATTGGGAAGAAGATCTCTTAATCAATATATCAGAAAAGGAGTGGAAGGTAGCAAAGCAGAGAATTCACTCGAGCTCCATATGCGCAAAGCATAGAATTATTCAACTAAAAATTATATATCGAGCACATCTGTCTCGCTTAAAACTGTCCAAAATGTTTCCAGGGCAAGATCCAACCTGCGAACGCTGCAACCAAGCTCCTGCCTCACTGGGTCACATGTTTTGGGCCTGCACCAAACTAACATCATTTTGGACCAAAATTTTTAAGTGCCTTTCAGACAGCCTTGGTATCACAATCCCTCCTAACCCATTAACAGCTGTGTTCGGTGTTCTTCCAGACAAACTTGAATTGGAGAAGGACAAGCAAACGGTGATTGCATTCACTGCACTTTTGGTACGCAGACTTATTCTGTTAAATTGGAAGAATCCTAACTCTTCTCTGATAAGTCAGTGGGAAACTGATGTTTTATATTATTTGAAATTGGAAAAAATCAAATTCTCAGTTAGAGGATCTGTACAAAATTTTTTCAAAACCTGGCAGGATCTAATCAATATTATTTTAGAATAAGAGAAATAACTATTACCGCATTTAATTCCCTTCTCCATCTCTTATTTACCTATATATTTATTTCTCCCTTTCTTTTATTTATTGTTGCCTTATTAAAAAGCCCTAAGCAATTCTCCGTTGGGTTAGCTCTCCTTCTCAGGGGTGGGGTTTGATTTGTCCTCAATTTTGTTTTGTTATAAATTGATCTATCTACATGGAATGATTACAATAAAAATTAATAAAAGTAAAAAAAAAAAAAATGTCTGAATCAAACAAGGGTGAAAAATAGCCTTAACCAATGACTTTTTAAACACTAAGGTCTTAAATATTACAAAGGTGGGATGCCAGAAGAGATGCCACCATCTTAAATAGGAAGAGTGGTAATCATGTGATTCTATTGCTTTTTATTTTTCCCAAGTCCTTATGAAATTGTTTTTAAGGACTTCCTAGTTTTTTATTTAATGTAGAATTCAAATATTAAGTTTTGGTTTTTTTTTGAGTATCTTGATTTATTCTACCATTTTGTTTACTTGCTTTGTCTACCATTATGTGCTGCAGTCGGTTCTACGGATGACATTATGATCATTCTGCTGTAAATTCAATAGCAGTTGCACATAACCTGTGTTAAAGAAAAGCAAAACTCTAGTTTAGGATAGCAAATTAAAAAGAGTATTAGTTGAGGTACCATTTTGTGTTGTAGGCTTTGGCTTTGGATATGTCTGTTCATCTCATATTCCCTTTTAAAATTCAAGGGAAAGACATTTCAGCTTTCTCCCAATAGACCCTGCTTTTTATCTTTTTTCTTTGCCAACCATTTCTAGGTCATTGTTATTTCTCACAATATTCTTTGGGTGCTTGTACGTACCCATAACGGGGATAATACAGTACAATACATCACATGAATTTCATATTAAATGACTAGTAATGAGAGTATTAACTAAACAATATGGCTGCAGGAATGAGAGAAAGAAACACAAAATGGCAACAATCATGACAAAAAGCAAAAACATAATGGTAGCGAGTCACAAAAATGTTGTGAAACATAAACAACTGGAAAATAATAAAACTTTCAAAATGAATAATGGAGTTAAACTAAAGTCAGAAACTGTACTCTTCTTCAGGATGAGGTGAAAGGCAAATACCTTAGCCACTGTGTTTTCCACTGACAAGTCAGATCTCCCATTGCATGGTTTTTGTAATACCTTGGTTCAGTTTACTTTTAAAAATGGCAGTACCTTTTAAATATATCCTGCGTTTCATTAAATGGCAGGCTTCGCACTTTACAATGTCACATGTGGTATGTAATCAACTTCCTTGATTATGAACTTATGAGTTCATTGTAAGTTGATCTCCTTTCACTTGTTGGTCAATTTCGACTCCTGCTTTGTTGTATGCTAGAATCTTGTTGTTTGCAGAACTGGCTTGTAGTTGCTGTACGGGTTGGGTTGTGATTTTATTGTATGTAAACTGTCCTTGTTCTATCTCTGGTAGCTTTTTGTGTCTTTTAATAAAAAATTGATAAATAAAATAAGCTGGTCTACGGAAATGATTAAGTCTTGGCTCTCAATCTCAGCTTCACTAGTTAAATCCAATGGAGTAAGTGTTGGGCTGTGTCAGTGTAAATTTGCAAAGAAAATAAAAGTTAAAGGTTTTTTCCATGCTGAAAAGAAGAAAAGGTAAAACACAATGTTTCTACTGTATGTTATGACTTTTACCTTCTTTCCTTTTCATCATAGAAAAAAATAACTTTTTTCCTATTTTACATTTTGTTTAATACTAGAATTTAGGTTAGCAGGTTAATATTTGTCTGACTAGTCAAAATCCTTAATCCTTCCTTTTGTTTTCGATCCTAATTGAAGTCTTTGTGAAGAATTTCTTTTTCTTTTCGATTTTGCTTAACTTAGTTTTTCATTGTATGGTGATTTGAAAAAGTAGAAAATAATTATCATTTGTTTCAACGGCATTTTTTTTTTACTTAGATGCCACCATTTTGTGCATTTTTGACGTAGCATTTGCTATGACATTGCTATGGGTGATGACCGGGGGGCTCATGTATAAACGGTGCGTACACACAAAAATGTTGCATACTCCCGTTTCCACGCTAAAATCGCGATGTATAAAACCTAAACTTAGCGTAAAGCCACACACATTTTCATGCCAGCTAAATGCTTGGTGTACGCAAGTTCTCCGCTCAGTTTTGCAAACTGGCGGCACCCAGCGTCAAAGCAGTGCTTTTGTTCCAGTGTGGTTTCCCTTTCTTTTTTAGATCCACATCCCTGACACGGCTTTATCAAATACACTGAAATTAACCATATATTGTTTATTAGTTTAAGGCATCTGATTGTAATTAACCTGTAACAATATAATGGTTCACAGAATGGCCATACTATTCCAAATACCTGCTTTAACGTTGTTCCTCTCAATGCACCACTCAGACTATTTATCCCACTGTGTCTGAGTGTGGAATCACAGCTCTACAGCAGTTGATCGGAAAGAGAATTATCAGTATACAGCATCAAGCACACGCTGCCTCAGCCATATGCTATTTGAAGTGTTCTCATACGACAAAGGCTTCAGAGCCTTTCCTGTACGGCCCTCGCGGTTCAGAAACAGTTTCACCCCAAGAACTATAAAAGCACTCAATCAGTCCATCAAGTGCTCCTTGTAGAACTGTTTGTACTTATTAGTGAAATTACCTCACTGTAAACTTGCGATACAGCTATAATATTGCACAACCTGAGCCACTGTATTTACATATGATGACGATATCATTTTTAAGATGAAATGCAACAAAATATGTTTATTACATTATACAGATAAAATGTTAACATCATTTAAATAATCCATATTGTTAATAATTAAACATGAGAGGACACGGTATCGCAGCGCTTGCTAGTTCAGGGATTGTTCCTGCTTCGGGCTATATTCTTGCTGGGGCTGGCGTGACACTGGAAGGATAGGTGGATAGAATAATTAAACACGTACTACAAAGATATTTCAATGTTTCTTAAAACTTTTGAAGAATCTGCATTCTAAACTTATAGATGGCTTAACATTTATTACAGACCTGATTGTGTGGCGATTGGTTACTTGGAGAAAGAATAGGAAGAACAGGAATTGGAGGTTAGTACATTTGAAACAGACAGTACTGCTGCAATAAATTATTTCATCAAAGGTCGCACATGGTGCAGCAAGCATCTTGCTAGAGGCAGGAACAATCTCTGGACAGGGCGCCAGTTTGTCACTATCACTGCACCATCGTGTTCCCATGTTTAACAACATGCTTTAACTCCTATCATCATGAAAATGATATCAAGTATACATCTCAGTATTTTAATTATTCAGAAAGCTGTAATATCATGAATGTAATGGATTCTGTGTCCTGTTGGAGGAAGAGAAAGCCCATTTAAGAAGCACATAGTGATTCACACACATAGAGCACATAGAAGAACACATCCAAAACAAAGCATTTAACATGCTACTTTAATTACGATGGTATTTAAGAAACTAGTAAATTAAACGATTTAAAGATAAAGTTTATGACGTTCTACTTTAATGACAAAATAAACTACATTATTAAAGTGGAAATTTCGAGATTAAAGTTGACATTTCAAGCTTTTTTCTCACTGTGTCCCTAATATAAAGTGCAATATAAATATAATTTATTATTATTATTATTATTATTATAATTTCTTTTTCTGTACCCTAATAAGCTTTCATATGACACTCAGACAGTGGGCTATGACTCGCCTTTTCATGGTGACTTTGATATCTGACAAGTTCTTTATTATTTCGGGCACTGTGTGACTTTGTGAGCTTTCGAGTTTCCCAGACACTCTATGTCACTTGATCAACTTCCTTTTGTTGTTTATACCACTGTTTAAACCAACAAATTCTTCTATTTGCCCCTGTGCTTTTGCCAGTGCCTTTTCACAGAAAGCTGAGCTTAAGGGGTATTTATATTGATTTGCATATTCAAAGAGGCATAATTCTGGGAGGAGTTGGGGTGGGGCAGCAGGTGCATGCACATGCATTACTTTTCACGCTGACCAGGATTTATAGAGCGGAAGAACGTGGAAATTGGCGTTCACACAGATTTATGCATCTGGATTTTTTTGTGCGTACACACATTTCCGCTTTTGTCCATACACCATGTTTTAGTGTTGGTGCGTGATTCTTGCAATAAAACTTTTTCCAGGTTAACCAACTTGCTTATGATGTTGATGACTTTTGATAATCGGTTAGACTTTTGGTTAGGGCTTGATGTTTTAACTGCGTTTCACCTCTTGATCCTGTATCACACTGAATCAGTTCACCTTGTTTCTGTATGGACATGAAGAATTCAGTGTTTGACCAGTTTGTTGACAAGAAAAACTCAATTTGGACAGGAGTAATTTCACATTAGGAGGTGGGCTAAAGTAAATAAGCAATTGTAATTTTAGTCCTATTCAAATCGCTCATGTCAGTGACTTGTTACAAGGTGTGTGTTCATGTCTCAGTAAGAATTATGGAGCTTTCCACCTTCTATAAAAAGTCTATAAAAAATAACTCCAGGTTATTTCCTAGTCCTATGCAAATCAACATGTCATCAAAATCCTTATTTGAGTGATTTGAATAGGATTAATATTTAAGAGATCTTCGGCATTAATCACTTTACACAATGCCAGAAGTGGAAAAAACAACTGACGGTGTTCTCCTCGTTGTGCATGCTGAATAACAGGGAAATGGGTTATCACCTCGGAGGTCTGAAGGCACGCTGATATGCACAGTTAATAATGAAACACGAGGGTGGGTTGAGCGTGGTCCTCTATGAAGGTGTGAATGAACACATTGTAATAAGTAAAGTTGCTAATGTGGTCTGGACTTGTGGTGCACACTGGTATGCATACATTAACTTTAAGCATTCAGTACCAGGATTACTGGGCCCACTTCAAAGACTGACTTCACCTCACCTCCAGGTGTTAAACTAATTCCCATCCAAATAGGGTTTCAATTTTAAAGAAGATCCTGGCATACCAAACAATGACATGCAGGAGGTCAAAGATGAGAAAAAAAAAAAAAAAAATTATTTAGAGGGTTGGTACATACGGTGGGCCACCACAGGAATCAGATTCTAGTGTTTGAAGACCAGGTTGCATACTTGACTTCCAAATTAAGAAATCTAGGGGACAAGAATCAAACAATAAGTCAGCAATTTAAGAAAACACAGGAACTGCCAATTTTCATAGAGGTTTTGAAAAAGATATAGCAGGATGTACAGTATATCCCACCCTGCATGATCCCTCCTAGTTAGTGGAAAGATGCCAAAGAAAGTATTCCCTGTACAGAAGTTCATTGTGACAGAGGCATGTGATAATGAAGTTGTTCAATAGTGCTGGGCCTGAAAATTTCTACTTTATTCTTGGAGAGTCAATGGGTATAACGTTTTCTCAATATTTATCTTTTTCTGTTTCTTTTCTTTTAAGGTCTCATTAATCTAATCTTAGCTGTGTTTATTCGCTTCCTACATCTGTTTAAAAATGTTGATCAGGGAAAAAAACAAAGCAGTACATATTCTGTACTGGCTCTGTAGAATAAAATCCATATTTCATATATCTGTGGCACACATAAGAAAAATATGTTAGGTGTCGCATCAGTCAGATGTTTAATCTCTTGGTAAAAGGATCACGTTTTGGCTCAGTGGCTTGTGGCAATAGATCTGCTTGACAGATCTGAATGAGTTTACTTTTAGGATATCTGTTTGTAATCAGTGTACAATGTCCCATAAAATGGAAATAGCTGACCTCACAAAGAAAAAAAAAAAAGCCTGGAATTATTCAAAAGCAACTCGCCTTCAGAAATGTAATTTCCACCCCAGCCAGCCAACACCTCTTGACAGGTTATTTGACGGATAAAAAACCAACTGTTTGGTACTAGCAGAATGTAATTTGGTGAGAAGAAGGCTTAGACTTTTAATACTTTGAAAATTAACAATCATTATTATAGTACTCTCTTATGGAAAGTGAATAAGGATATAGTTTGATCCTTGTCAAATTTGTTGCAGTTCTCCTATAGTGATCTCAAAGTATAACAAATAAGATGCAACAAAGGAATAAAAGGTCTTGATGTTTTTCTTTGCATTAAATCAGCTAGGATCTCATTAAATATAAATTAAAAAGGAGCAACAAGAGGCTGTTTTCTGTTGAAATCTGCTGCTATCCTTTTTGGCCCGTTACAAAAAAATTTTCTTAAGTATTTTCTGTTCCAATTGTCAGTCATACTTGTTCCTTCTCCAGTACTCAGGGGTTTCACACTTTCTTCTGTGCAATTGAACATTTACCCCTCCTTATGTGTTTCTTCAAGATAAACTGGGCGGTCATTTCTATTCTACATTGGGGTTACATTGTTGGCCAAACGAAGAGAACAAGTTCACACCTGTTTTAGTGTGGAAGGGCTTGGGGGTGACCCTATCCAAAAAATTCTTTTATTTCCACATACAGATTCTTTGTTATGTAGACACACACATATGTCCACCAGCCCAACTCTTGCCATCTTATCCTCGCCCTCACCTGTCTGAAATCCATCTGCCCCTAGTCTTTAACATTATTAATGTTCTTAAAGTGACAAAAGCAGAAGCAAAGCAAACGGATGTGACAAACCACCATACAACCTGGATGTTTCAGCAGCTGTCATAGATAACGCTGCCTGACACACCCAAAGTGTGTGTCGACGTTCAGTCTTTTAAGTTTACTTTTCTGCAGCTCAAAGTCGGGGTCCTCTTGATGACCAGGTTCTTCCTGCTGCTGTTCCATCTTCCTGCTTCTTGCTTGAAGCTGCTGACTTCTTAAAACTTGTCAGGACCAAAGTGAACACCCCAGTCCCTTCCTGCCTATTTTGACAGACCATATTAGTAAATATTCAAATTAAAGATATCCAATGGTTCTAGAGCCTTGCTTTTTACACATGTGGAAAGTCCAGAAAGTGACATTTAGAACTAAATCTTTTTTGTTAAATATAATTTTGCTGTACTGCCTTTTTACAGTGGACAATTTCTTTTTTTGCTAATATGCAGTAACTAGTAGGAAGAGTCATTTCCTGTTTTATGTGGTTAAAACAGGCTGCTTTTACATAAATCAAAAATTCAAGTAAAAAAAAAACAAAAAAGAAAGAACTTGCAGTTTAGCACTCTTTAACATGCTTCCCTTCTTATCGTCTTTAACAACAATGACAGCATTTATTTCTATAGCATATTTTCATACACAGGATGGTCAAAGGAAAATTTTTAAGAAAAAAGGTAAATTAAATAAGAATAATAAATAATAAATATCAGCTACGAAATTAATACAGGCTTACATCAAACAGAAATATAAATAGCAGAAAGTTAGGGTCCTTAAATATAGTTTTGTAGTCTAATTATCTGTGAGTTTGATAATATGGTCAGATGGCCAGGACTGCAGAATTAAAAAAAAAAACTCCAGATAACCTGGTAAAAAAAATTAAATCTGCAGAGATTCCAAGGCCAAAATACCTATACTGGACATTCTATCAAATAAAAACGTACTTTAGTCATTCCTCATTGTTTCCAGGTTTGATCCCAAAGGATTTGATGCAGTGGGTCTTGTGGACAGCTAAATACTTTTTAGGATCTTAAAAAGAACTCTAGCAGCAGGACCTAAATAAGTAAATGTAAGTTTTAGCTTGTTCAGTAGGCCCCAAATCATGTAGCAATTACTGCTTTCTGCCACCCATCTTGAGCACCTTTTCCTGTGAATAGACTACTCCTACATCTCTGGCAGTGGCAGCTCCTAGCTTTTGAAACAGGGGAAGCTCATATTAGGCCTTCATCATAAAATTCATTATGTTATTTGCTACGTAAATTCTGCCCTCCGTTCCTTTTGCAGAAAATGGTCTGTGACCCTGTCGTACCAATTGGCCGTCTTTTCCAGGGACTTAACCAGTTTCCTCTCAATGGCCAGGAGAGCAAGGTTGCTCAAACGATCTTGGCCCATCGTGTTGCGGGTGTATGACTTGACCCATTTTAAACAGGAGAAGCTCCTCTCTACACCTGCTGATGTAGCGCCCATTGTTGCCACTAATGACAACAGCTTGTATAGCTGAGGCATTGCACTATCCAACTCCATGTCTTTAAAAAACACCAAGAAATCACACAGCTTACCCCTGCTTCCCTGTAAGTCATGTTCTGAATATAGTACTTGAAGTTCAGATCTCAGTCTCCCAGAGTCAAAGAAATGGCCATAACTTTTCAGCACACTTTCAAATGCCTCCTCTGGAAACACTTGTCTCATTTCATCAAATTTCCCTGGATTGACTAATTCTAAGAAGCTCGTGCTTTCCAAATTTGAAAAACGCTGAGAAATCTGCTCCATGAGATTGTCTAGGATGGCCATGTACAAATTTCTGTAGCAGTCCTGGGGATCCTGTAATTGTGACAGACGACGCTTTCTAATAGGTTCATCTCGAGGGTCTGATGTGAGATTTGCTGCTTTTGCATAAACTGTTTGATAAGCCTCCTCTGACCTCTTCTCCTTGACAAAAGCAAGGAGAGACCCAATTCTTTTTTTTGCAGTAAAGAACATCCATAGACCTTTGCTGGACAATTTCAAAGACAACATCTGTCTCAGAGAATATTTGTTCATATGTGTACAACTTGAACACAAACTCAAAATCCTCCAGTTTCATTATGAAGCCTTTGGCAGCATCTAATGTGTCATCATCCATGCTCTCATCCTGGGTAATCTTGTCAAAAGTCTGCAGGAGGCCATCATAATTGTTTGCCACAGTGCTCACTATCCGTGATGTGAAATTCCATCGAGTAGGAGCGTTTCTGGGCAATCTTGAAGACCCTGCAGACTCAAGAAAAGACATCCTTTTTGTGGACTTTGAAAAAAATGTGGTGAACCCAGAGAGAGATGCAAAAAATATTCTTGACTCAGGCAAGCATTTAGCACCCTGGGACAACACCAGGTTCAGTCTGTGAGCATAGCAATGCACAAACACTGCACTAGGGGCTATTACTTTAACTTTGGTAGGCCATTGAGAGATGAAGCAAAGACAGCAGCCCCATCGTAGGTTTGTGCCACAAGTTTTTCTCTAAAACTGTAGCCCAGCATGTTCTCGTTTAAAACTTCAAACACAGACTGAGCATCTCGACCCCCTGACACATCCAAAAATCCAATGAAGCACTCTTGAATTTTACCTGCACTATCCACATATCTAACAATGACAGACAGTTGGGCATGGCAAGATATGTCAGCTGCTTCATCCACCTGCCATGCAAAAAAAGGAGCAGTCTGAATTTCACCTTTTATATGATCAGAAACAGTGGCTGCGAGAGCAGAGATCAAGTCATTTTGGATTGAGTGGGACATACCAGAAAACACAGCTGATGACTGAAATTGTGTGGCCAAGACAGAGTCATATTTAGCTAATGTTTCTGTAAATTCCCTGTAATTCCCCTTATTTGCTGATTCACTACTCTCATCATGCCCCCTGAATGCCAGCTCCTGACGGCCAAGCAAGGAAGTCATATCAATTAGACGGTTTAGGAAGGCCCAGTTTTTTTTTACTGTTTCATTAAGTTTTGCCACCTGAATGCAAAGACCTTCATTGATTGCATGTTCAACCCTGACCCTGCCCAAACAACTTAACCTTGCACATGAACTCACATGTTCTTTGCACTTTTCATGCCTTTTTTTATGCCCTGTCAAAGTTACCCAGATCCCCAAAACCCACGTTTGACCAAACACATCCCATTCCCTGAGAAGGTTTCGTCAAGAGGCATGGCCAACAGTACATTTTCTTTGTCACAGCACTTCTAGTCAGCCAGTTCACCTTGTCATACCAGGAGAGCTGAAAAGACCTGTTATTTTTTCCTGATTTTTGCACCAGATCAGTCTTGGGCGTTGGTCTGCCCTGCCGTTTAATTCTGAGTCTCTCATCGTAAGGAAGACTACTAAATGGTTTTGCCAAAAGCAGGTCAACAATATTAGCACCGTCTGCGTCTGCCATTATGCACAGCTTGCTAGCTGGCTAGTTTCCCCTTCCACGAGCTACTTTAATTATATGAACAAACTAACTTTACAATGCTGAAACAAGGAGCAAAGTCAAGAACGCTATAATATGTTTTTTTTTATTATGTAAAGAATGATTTGTACAAACAAAAATGGTTTATATCACCAGCAAACAATACAGAGTGCAGCAGTTTGTCGTACGACTTCACCTGCAAATCCGCATGGGACTGAACTCGAATCTCTGTAGTGCTGATGTATACTTAAGACATGCTGTCAATCAAAAAAGGGGTTCCGCCCTTTAAACAGCTCCTCCAATCATCATGCAGCAGCCCAGCCTCCTGGCCCGCCCACTGCTCCATTCACTCCCAGAGAAGCTGAGCTTCCCTGGAAGTGACAATTTTGGTGCATTTATCCAATTACCGTCCAGCTTTTCTGCAGTGAAAAAAGCTCCTCTGTGCTTGCCCATAGAGCTCCAGTGAAGCTGGGCTTCAGGAGGGTTTAACGTGCTATGCTGCACGGAAATGTATGACAAGAAAATCGCGTCAAACAATCTACAATAAATACCTGATTCTGAACGAGCTAGTCATGAAGTTGAACGCGTTCTAGCGCACTTTTATTAAAACCAATATAAATACGACAGTGCATATATGAGCATTTATTTTCTGACATAGCAGAGGAAGCGGAGCTTCCCTTGTAGTCTTAGAGCAGTCGCCACTGATCTCTGGTTGATTAATGTTTCAAAATTAGCCATTGGTACTCTTAACTACTGAGATCAGTTTAACAAATACACTTTAGAGAGACTAGGAAAACTGATGAATGGACATCTATATTAAGGACATCCTAAACATGCTGTTCTGGGCCGCTTTGTATGCTCTTTCCATTGGGGCACAGATAAGGGTTTCTTGAACTTTCTTTTCTCACAGCCCAATCCCCATTCCATGATGATCTTCAGACCGGGATGGGGGGAGCAATGTCGATTGGTTAACACTAGAATTACCAGAGCCTACGAAAAAACTCGTAGATCCGTCCCACCTTAAATCGCGTCTTAAATCCGTTTGCACCTCTCCGCCAGAGTCTTTTGTCATCTAAATGTGCTGATAAACACAAGCTACTAGCAGCCAGCTATTCCATCCCCCCACCGACTTAGAACGAACTTCTCCTAGCTCATGCCTTGCCTTGATTTGATTATCTGGGATTGAAGTGGAGTTTTAGAGTGGAAATAATATAGCGTTATTTGGAATACACGCATTTCATGTGTGTTCCGTTTCTATAGTAGTCTGTGCAAACATATTTTTAAAACAGAAATGTTTTTCATATTCTAATAGTAAATGACAAAATGTAGGCATAAACTATATAACGTATGAAGCCTGAAGTCCATATATCAAAGAAACACTTTCACAAAAGGTACAAATAAGAGAACACGTGCACTTTTATTCAAAAATATAACTGCACAAAAAAAAAAGCCACGTTAGCATGCCACATTGACACTCTTACTACAACCGCTGTGGTGGCGTAATGGTATCAGTTCCTGACTGGGAATCAGAGGGTGGCGAGTTCGATCCTGCACGGCTCCACTTCAAAAAGTGAACTACTCTTATTCTTACAATATTAGAATAACAACATAAATTTGATTTCAGTCTGTAACAGCCGGTGTAACTTATGATACTGTAAAGGTTAGCTTTTTTTTTTTTTTTTAATTCACTTTTCATTCTCGCAGTCGCATTCAGAATCAATCCATACAACCCCATCTGACACAGCTGTTTTCACATAAATAAAAGTGCACTTTTATTCAAGACTATAACCGAAGAATAAAGAAAGCAAGTTACAGTTGGTGGTTGATACGACAGCTTGCGTGGTGCAATGCTAAGAACTGCTGATTTCTGATCCGTGCTATATAAAATCATCACATTCAAATATTAACAGTTCCCACACACCCAAGGTCCGCCATTCCTACATTTACGACATGTGTACTTGTTGCAGTGTACACACTTCTCTGTGCTATGGTTCCTATTACAGTGAATAAGAGTAGTTCACTTTTCGAAGTGGAGCCGTGCAGGATCGAACTCGCCACCCTCTGATTCCCAGTCAGGAACTGATACCATTACGCCACCGCAGCGGTTGTAGTAAGAGTGTCAATGTGGCATGCTAACGCAGCTTTTTTTTTTGTGCAGTTATATTTTTGAATTAAAACGCACGTGTTCTCTTATTTGTACCTTTTGTGAAAGTGTTTCTTTGATATATGGACTTCAGGCTTCATATGTTATATAGTTTATGCCTACATTTTGTCATTTACTATTAGAATATGAAAAACATTTCTGTTTTAAAAATATGTTTGCACAGACTACTATAGAAACGGAACACACATGAAATGCGTGTATTCCAAATAACGCTATATTATTTCCACTCTAAAACTCCACTTCAATCCCAGATAATCAAATCAAGGCAAGGCATGAGCTAGGAGAAGTTCATTCTAAGTCGGTGGGGGGATGGAATAGCTGGCTGCTAGTAGCTTGTGTTTATCAGCACATTTAGATGACAAAAGACTCTGGCGGAGAGGTGCAAACGGATTTAAGACGTATCTACGAGTTTTTTCGTAGGCTCTGGTAATTCTAGTGTTAACCAACCTATGGCGACCTACCACAACACACTTCACAAACCATACATGACACATTCCCATTAAATACAGTGGTGACCCATTTTAAGAAACTCTGGCCTAGAAAATTGTGAGGAATGAAGAACACGACAAATATTGTCATTAAAAGCTATCCTTGTCAAGAAATTAGTGTTAAAAAGTCATTTATCTCAATAATAGTCCCATGCTAGTCTTTGCTTCTGCCGTCTTGAAATTTTCAGTGAAGAACATTGCAAAGAATATTTAACGACGTATTCACTGGCATTGCTGTGTCACACTAGAACTAATGAATTTGTTTGAATTAATTAATACCATTAACTAAGTTTATTATGAAAAAGGCCCTGCTGGGATAACTGAAAAATTTATTTCTTTATCAGTTGTACAGGAAGCAAGTAGTCAACATGTTTTCTCTAGCGATTCTTCAAGTTAGTATAATCATGCTTTGGCTGTTTCTAATCCACCTCTGATTGTAAGACAGCTGTATGGTGTTCTCAAACAACTTTTTAGTTGCACCAGTTGGTAGAGTTTGTTTGATCTTTTAATTCTTCCTTTCCCTAACCAGGAGTAGATCAGCATTGCTATGAAGAAGTTCAGAAAAACACATCATCATATCTGTTCAAGATTCTGTCTAATCCTGTGTCCTTTTAGAATTCATCCCCATTTGATATTTATGAACACTTTCCTGACATCGTATTTCTTGCCTGCAGTATGTATACAAAGCCAGCAAGTCAGTCTCCTTTTTAATATGCAATGATTTAATCTTTCATTCCATTGAAATTATTCTCATAATCTACACATACTGGTTATGTTTTGAAGGGGAATTTCCTCCCATTTATTTAGCCTTTGCTGTGCCATTTTTAATAATGTGTTTTGCATATATTTCAATTATAGTACCACCCACCTCTGGTTCCTAACAGCCAAAAACTCATGTCTGGACTGAAAATCACCGTCATTTTTGCTACCTTCTAAACTTCAGTGCAATAGACACTAGCCACCTTCTGAATCTAGGACAGGAAATAGAAAAAAACAAATTAACCAAAATGAGCACTTATCTGGAGGGTGGTAAACTCTACAAAATGGAAAATGTTTGTGAAATGCTGCATTTTCAGGTGTAATGAAAAATTTGTATTTGGATTGTGACTCACTTGACAAATCATTCACTAGTGGCAATTCTAGTTAAGTCAGAGCGGAACAAAATAATAACAGAAAGGGGAATTATATGAACAGGTCTTAAACCATTATAAATCACTGCAAATGCTGTTTTTGCTTTGACTTCACTTCTTAGAAAAGTTTCTGTGTGGTTTAGTTGGTGGAGCTCATTTACGTTTCAGACTATAGTCTTTAAAAGTGTGCCTTCCAAAAACATCCATAATTATGCTGCATGGCTGCACAGCCTATAGAGAATAGCTGCCGTTAAATCATTTTGCACGTTTGAAGATCTCAGAATTCATAATAAATAATTAATGCATACTCTGTGGGCATTTTAAGCTTGCACTTTTATAGGACATGTTAAAAAGAAAAATAAATTGATGCATATACTGTAAATCAGTTAACTTCAGCTCCAAATTCCATGTGTGCTATGGGAACTTGGCTAAGAACAGTAGCAGTAGTAGCTCAGAGATCTCAGTTAGAGAATACATTGGTGGATCTGTTCCATGCTCAGCTTTATCCATCAGACCTTCTGCCCAGTCGCACTCTGCGTCTTCAATTACTAGTGCTGTGAGATCAGAAAAATCAAACTAGTCCATTCTAATACCTCAGTCATTTTCCAGCCACATCATGTGAGGACCCAGTATATGTCTTCAATGAATACTGAATAGTTCTAAGAAGCAAACAGGGCTATGGTGTGTAAGTCAGTCTTGTGATTAATCTATTATGGTAATGTACTGTTTAAGCATACAGATTTCTGTGTTCTGCATGGAGTTCTTTTATAGTATGATTCTTCTCATAGTCCTTTGATATTTAGTCAGCTTGATAGGTGACTCTAGAAGGGGCCCCAGCAGAATATCATTCTGCCCTTTAGTTCTCATCTTGCATTGAGTGAGTTCATTCCTTCAAATTTTCTATAAAAATCCAAAAATGGAAAATGACTCAATTGTTTTTCCACTGCCCCATGTTTGGTACAATATACATACAGCTAAAGGAGAAAAGAGGAGATGACTTAGGCAATATTGCTAAGTAGGGAAGAATGACAAGAAAATGCCATGATGAACATTCCTATATGTACAGTTGAAGTTAGAAGTTTATATACACTTAGGGTGAAATTTTTAAAACTCACTTTATAACCCAGATTTTATATTAACAAACTATAAATCTGACAAATTGTTTAAGACATCTACTTTGTGCAGGTCAAAAGAAGTTTTTTCCAACAATGTTCACAGACAGATTATTTCACTTTTTTTGACTATATGACAATTCTGGTGGGTCACAAATTTACATACACTTTGTTAACTGTACCTTTAAACAACTTGGAAAATTACAGAAAATGATGTCAAGCCTTTAGGCAATTACACAATTAGCTTCTAAATTAGTGTCAATATGTGGATGTATGTTAAGGCCTACCATCAAACTCACTGCATCTCTGCTTGACATAATGGGAAAAAGAAAGAAATCAACCAAGACCTCAGAAAAAATATTGTGGACCTCCACAAATCCAGGACATCCTTGGGAACAATTTTCAAATGCCTGAAGATTACACGTTCATCTGTACACACAATAATATGCAAGTATAAACACCATGGGACCACACAGCCATCTTACCACTCAGTAAAAAGGCACATTCTGTTTCCTAGAGAAGAATGTACTCTGGCATGAAAAGTGCCAGTCAATCCCAGAACAACAGCAAAGGACCTGTTGAAGATGCTGGAGGAAAGTCTTTATCTTCACAGTAGTGAGTTCTATATCAAAATAACCAGAAAAGCTGCTCAGCAGGGAATAAACCACTGCTCCAAAGCCACCTTAAAAAAGCCAGACTGAAGTTTGCAATGGGACATGGGGACAAAGATCTTATCTTCTGGAGAAATGCCCTCTGGTCCGCCCAATTCAAGCAGTTAGTCTGACAAATCCAAGACTGAACTGTTGTCCATAATGATCATTGTCATGTTTGGAGGAAAAAGGGTGAAGTTTGCAAGCCAAAGAACAACATTCTAACCATCAAGCATTGGGGTAGGTGCTTTTCTGCAGGCGGGGCTGGTGCACTTCACAAAATAGATGGCATCATGAGGAAGGAAAATTATGTAGATATACCTCAGCAACATCTCAAGACCTCAGCAAGGAAGTTGAAATTCAATCACAAATAGGTCTTCCAAATAGACAATGACCCCAAGCATACCTCCAAAGTTGTGGCAAAATGGCTTATCGACAACAAGATCAAGATGGTGGAATGGACATCACAAAGCTCAAGCCTCTGTCCGATTGAAATTTGTGGGCTGAACTGAAAACTGAAAAATGTGCAAGCAAAGAGGTCTATGAACCTGTCTTAGTTACACCAGTTCTATCTGGAGGAATGGGCCAAAAATCCAGAAACGTATTGTAAGAAGCTCGTAGAAGTCTACCCAAAATGTTTGGCTCAATTTAAACAATCTAAAGGCAATGTTACCAAATATTAACACAGTGCCTGTAAACTTGTGACCCACTGAAATTGTGATACAGTCAATACAGTGAAATACTCTGTGAAAATTGTTGGAAAAAATAACTTTTGCCTTGCGCAAAGTAGATGTCTTAAACAATATGGCAAATTTATAGTTTGTTAGTATAAAATCTGTGGAGGCATTATAAAGTGAGTTTTAAAGATTTCACCCTAAGAGTATGTAAACTGCTGATTTTAACTGTACTATTGTCGTTAAAGGTGTCACTGTACAGATTATTACAAATTAACTTTACATTGCAATCAGTTTGATTTCATAAAGGGAAGTGTCATAACTCAGTATGTGACAGTAAAGCAAGAAAAAATCTGTTTTTAAATTCCACTAATGTTTTGAATAAAGGAGAACTCATATTTATCTAAGTGATTGTTCCTTAGCAAACTAAGTCCCAGTAATACATAAAAAATGCCCTCAGGATGGCAGGGGATGGGGGAACCAGCAAATATAGAATCTTTATAAATAAAAAATGTATTACCACAAAAATAATCAGTGGCACAAAAATAAGTAAAGAGGAGCACAAAGGCTAATGGAGCTGCCTGAAATAACAAGGCAGTCCAGAGGTAAACAAGTTCCAATATACTTCTTCTTCTTTCGGCTGCTCCCATTATGGGTTGCCAGAGCGGATCATCTTCTTCCATATCTTTCTGTCCTCTGCATCTTCCTCTGTTACACCCATCACCTGCATGCCTTCTCTCACCACATCTATAAACGTTTTCTTAGGCCTTCCTCTTTTCCTCTTCCCTGGCAGCTCTATCCTTAGCATCCTTCTCCCAATATACTCAGCATCTCTCCTCTGCACATGTCCAAACCAACGCAATCTCGCCTCTCTGACTTTGTCTCCCAACCGTCCAACTTGAGCTGGCCCTCTAATGTACTCATTTCTAATCCTATCCATCCTTGTCACACCCAGTGCAAATCTTAGCATCTTAAACTCTGCTACCTCCAGCTCTGTCTCCTGCTTTCTGGTAAGTGCCACCGTCTCCAACCCATATAACATAGCTGGTCTCACTACCATCCTGTAGATCATTCCCTTTCACTCTTGCTGATACCTATCTGTCACAAATTACTCCTGACACTCTTCTCCACCCATTCCACCCTGCCTGCACTATCTTTTTCACCTCTCTTCCACAATTCCCATTACTCTGTACTGTTGATCCCAAGTATTTTAATCCACCTTCACCAACTCAACTCCCTGCATCCTCATCATTCCACTGACCTCCCTCTCATTTACACACATGTATTCTGTCTTGTTCCTACTGACCTTCATTCCTCTCCTCTCTAGAGCATATCTCCACCTCTCCAGGGTCTTCTCAACCTGCTCCCTACTATCACTACACATCACAATGTCATCAGCAAACATCATAGTCCACGGGGACTCCTGTCTAATCTCATCTATCAACCTGTCCATCACCATTGCAAATAAGAAAGGGCTCAGAGCCGATCCCTAATGTAATCCAACCTTCAACTTGAATGTTCAACACTCCTACCGCAGACCTCACCACTGTCACACTTCCCTCGTACATATCCTGTACAACTCTTACACACTTCTCTACCACTCCCGACTTCCTCATACAATACCACAGCTCCTCTCGAGGCACCGTCATATGCTTTCTTCAGGTCCAGAAAGATGCAATGCAACTCCTTCTGGCCTTCTCTAAACTTCTCCATCAGCATCCTCAGAGCAAACATTGCATCTGTGGTCCTCTTTCTTGGCATGAAACCATACTGCTGCTCACTAATCATCACCTCACTTCTTAACCTAGCTTCCACCACTCTTTCCCATAACTTCATGCTGTGGCTCATCAGTTTTATTCCTCTGTAGATTACTGCAGTCCTGCACATCCCCCTTATTCTTAAATATTGGCACCAGTACACTTCTTCTCCACTCCTCAGGCATCCTCTCACTTTCCAAGATTCAATTAAACAATCTGGTTAAAAACTCCACTGTCATCTCTCCTAAACACCTCCATGCTTCCATAGGTATGTCATCTGGACCAACGGTCTTTCCATTTGTCATCCTCTTCATAGCTGTTCTTACTTCCTCCTTGCTAATCTGTTGCACTTCCTGATTCACTATCTCCACATCATCCAACCTCTTCTCTCTCTAATTCTCTTCATTCGTCAGCCTCTCAAAGTATTCTTTCCATCTGCTCAACACACTCTCTTCGCTTGTGAGTAAGTTTCCATCTTTATCATTTATCACCCAAACCTGCTGCACATCTTTCCGAGCTCGGTCCCTCTGTCTAGTCAATCGGTACAGGTCCTTTTCTCCCTTCTTAGTGTCCAACCTCTCATACAACTCATCATACACCTTTTCTTTAGCCTTCGCCACCTCTCTCTTCACCTTGCGCCTTATCTCCTTGTACTCTTGTCTACTTTCTGCATCTCTCTGACTATCCCACTTCTTCTTTGCCATCCTCTTCCTCTGTATAGTCTCCTGTATTTCCTCATTCCATCACCAGGTTTCCTTTTCCTCCTTCCTCTTTCCAGATGTGACACCAAGCACCATTCTTGCTGTCACCTTTAATATATCTGCTGTAGTTGTCCAGCTGTCTGGTAACTCTTCACTGCCACCCAGTGCCTGTCTCACCTCCTCCTCAAACTCAACCTTGCAGTCTTCCTTTTTCAACTTTCACCATTTGATCCTTGGCTCTGCCATCACTTTCTTCCTCTTCTTGATCTCCAACGTCATCCTACAGACCACCATCCTATGCTGCTTAACTACACTTTCCCCTGCCACCACTTTGCAGTCTTCAATCTCCTTCAGATCAACTCTGCTGCATAGGATGTAATCTACCTGTGTGCATCTTCCTCCATTCTTGTACGTAACCATATGTTCGTCCCCCTTCTTAAAATTCATATTCACCACAGCCATGTCCATCCTTTTGGCAAAATCCACTATCCTCTGACCTTCATTCCCCTCTTTGACACCATACCTACCCATCACATCCTTGTCTCCACTGTTCCCTTCACCAACATGCCCATTGAAATCCACTCCAATCACCACTTTCTGTCCCTTGGGTACACTGTTCATCACTTCATCCGACTCACTCCAAAAATCTTCTTTCTTACCCATTGCACACCCAACTTGCAGTTCATATGCACTAACAACATTCATCATCACACCTCCAATTTCCAGCTTCATAATCATTACTCTGCCTGACACTCTTTTCACCTCCAAAACACTCTTGACATACTGTTCCTTCAGAATAACCCCTACTCCATTTCTCCTCCCATCCACACCATGACAGAAAAATTTGAATCCACCTCCAATCCACCTGGCCTTACTCCTCTTCCATTTAGTCTCTTGCACACACAATATATCAACCTTCCTTCTCTCCATCATATCTGCTAACTCTCTTCCCTTACCAGTCATATTGCCAACATTCAAAGTCCCTACCCTAAGTTCCACTCTCTTTACTTTCCTCCTCTCCTCCTGCCTCCGGACACAGTAGCCCAATTTCCGCCAGCACCCTGTTACCTAACAGTACTGGTAGCGGTAGGGGCTCGATCCGAACCCGGGGCTCGATCGATCCGGTATGGAAATTTGTATTGTTGTCTGCATATTGATTTGGCAAAATTTTACACCGGATGCCCTTCTTGACGTAACCCTCCCCATTTATCCAGGCTTGGGACCGGCACGAAGAAAACATTGATTTTTGCATCCCCTGTGTCTGGGTTAAACAAGTTCCAATACACAAATCTCAAGAATAGTCAAAAGACTGAGCACAGAGGTCAAATATCCAGAAAATCTGTGATCAATAAAGAAGTAATAAACACCATATAACTCACTCAAACCAGCACATTCAATGAACTTCAAGAGACTGTGGATGGCTGAGTACATCTCTTTGATGGTGATAGGCAGGTTGCCCTGCCCTTTGGGTAATCACCAACAAAATACATGAAACGTAACAGAAGATGTATATTGTCAGGTCAGATTGAGGAATATGCACTGGTACAGTGTGTTGCTGCACCCACCACACAGCAAAAAAGCTCGGGATCCTGGTTGGCAACCTCCCAGGCAGACACGCAGTCTAGTCCCAACCTCCAGAAATGACATTCAGCCATGCCGCAGCCAGGTATTACGTGGGTGTCCCCTTGGCCTGGTCCAGTCACTTGGTCCTCAACTATAAGGATTCTGCGAGCCAGATCACCCTCAGGGAATCGCGCCACATGGCTGTAGTGTCTTAACTGATGCCCTCTCACAATGCAGGTAATGTGCCTCATTCAGGACTCCATGAGCAACCACTCATTCGATACAAAGTTAAACCAGCGGTTCTCCAAAGAGACATAGTACCAAAGGAGTCCCGTCTTCGTCTCAGGTCACTGGATAGCGTCCATGGCTCACAAACATATAACAAAACAGTGAGCACCAGGACTCTAAAGACTTGGACCTTTGTTCTTTTCCAGAGATTTTGAGGGCACCACACCCCCCTTTTCAGTGACCTCATGACATGCTCTCCCAATCTGTCTACTGACTTCACAGGAAGAGTCACCAGAGACATGAATGTCGCTGCTGAGGTAAGTAAACCTCTCAACAAGGTTGACACTCTCTCTGCAGACAGACACACTGCTGATAGTCGTGCCCAAGAGGTCATTAAAGGTCTTGATCTTGGTTTTTATCCAGGACACTCACAAGCCCAGACACTCAGACTCCTCGCTCAGTCTCTCGAGAGCCCTGATCAGAGCCTTCATTGACTCCGTGAAGATCACAGTATTGTCAGCAAAGTCAAGATCAGTGAATCTTTTCATCAACAGATGCCCCACAGCCACTGGACCCCATGACCCAGCCCAACAACTAGTCCATGCAAGCATTGAACAGAGTAGGAGCAGAACACACCCCTGACGAACACCAGAATCAACTCAGAAAAACACAGAGATTCTGACTCCACAGCACTCACAGTACCAGTGTACAGGCCAGCCATGATATCCAGCCACTTTGAAGGGATCCCACGAAGCCTCAGGATGTCCCATAGGGCAGCTCGATCAACTGAGTCAAATGCTTTATGAAAACAGACAAAGGCTGCAAAGAAACTCTGCCAATATTAATGTTTCCATTCCATTAGAACCCTCAGTGCCAGGATGTGGTTGATAGTAGACTCCTTAGGCGTAAAACCAGACTGTTCCGGTCGCTGGTAGATGAGCAAGTGATCACGGATCCTATTGAGGATGACCCTAGCAAGAACCTTACCTGGCACCGAGAGCAGTGTTATCCCCGTGTAGTTGTTGCAATCCAGGCGATCACCCTTCCTTTTCTAGATAGATACAAGTCCCTTTTTCCAGTCAGTTGGGATAATGCCAGTCTCCAAAATAGAAGCAAAGATTGCTTACAATGCTAGGAGGACAGCCTTACCACCAGCCTGAAGAAGTTCACCCCAGATACCACAGACACATAGAAATTAAATAATAGAAATTAACACCAGTGAAACTATTAGCATAAAAAGCTGAATCAAAAGTGGACAAAAAGACATAAAAGGATTTGAACACCAGCCAATGGAGGAACCCTCACCAAAATATAACAGGGGCTAGACAACAGTTCTTTTGAATTTTCAGTTACAATATTTGCTTTGATTAAGGACCATGTTTTCTCTTCCAGTTCGTTTTTCCCTTTTCCTGTGCTGTTTTTTTATTCAGCATATCAATGGTCAAGCACAAAAGTATCAGCTTATTTAACAGATAAGGTATTAGATACTTAGCTGGCGTTTCCTGCAGTTATTGCTACTTTCCATCTTATGTTTATTCATTTTCACAGTCTTTAGTTTATTGAGTGTCATGCTTCTATGCCTAAATCAATCTTTTTGCTCTCGCAGCATTTTCTTTGGATGTGGCAGCCACTGCTGAGAGCATGTACCTGTGCACTGTTGTGTGAGGTTTGCATGAGTTTGTCTGCAGTTTGTTAAAAGGAATAACATCTCTTGCATATCTTGTCTTTAAAAAAAATATTTACACAATTTAAAAACTAATTATCACTTTGAATTTAGATTTACCCCAGGAGTTACAAAAACGATTTCTATTTTAAGTGCTCTGATCCCTGCCTACATTTTGACAACACATTTACATAGTGAAGCAATGAGAAGTCAAGCAAAATGACACTTTTTATTGGCTAATTAAAAAGATTACAATATGCAAGCTTTCGAGGCAACTCAGGCCCCTTCTTCAGGCAACATGTAATACAGAAACTGGAGTTCCCTGTTTTCTACCTCACTCCACACTGTCCGTGCAACGTGGCCGAAGAGAGCTTAAACAACTCGGCACATCCACATAAAAACGACAAGGGTGAGCTCTCTTGAAGGCTTTTACTGGACGTACCTCATTGTAAACTGAAATATATACAGAAGAAACATACAGGTATTTATAGGTGTAGAACTAAAGACAATAAATACATTCATGCATTCATTATCCAACCCGCTATATCCTAACTATAGGGTGACGGGGAAAGACAATAAATAAGATTTACAAAGTAATACATAGCAGACAGTATACATTAAACAATAAAACTTTAAAAGACACAAGGTGAGTGATTTCCACGGTCGGATTGAGACAAAGAGAAGCGTGTAGACAGAGGTTCAAATTGCGTCATACCACAACTAATCAGGCCTAGGGGTTTATATACCTTAGAGATACATTTCAGACGTGACTGAAACAAAAGATAAAGTGGTGCTGTTTTGTCTTGATAGAGTAATGTATTGCTCTACTTTCCCCTATTGTATTATTAATATGTAGCCTTTGTCAGAATGACACTAAACGGTGTCATCTCCAGACAGAAGAGCAGCTTCCGCAACAGACTGCTGTCACTGTCCTGTTCCACTGATAGACTGAGAAGATCGTTCCTCCCCCAAACTATGTGACTCTTCAATTCCACCCGGGGGGGTAAACATTAACATTATACAAAGATATTGTCTGTTTTTTTACCTGCATTATTATCAATCTTTAATTTAATATTGTTTTTTGTATCAGTAAGGTGCTGCTGGAGTGTGTGAATTTCCCCTTGGGATTAATAAAGCATCTATCTATCTATCTATCTATCTATCTATCTATCTATCTATCTATCTATCTATCTATCTATCTATCTATCTATCTATCTATCTATCTATCTATCTATCTATCTATCTATCTATCTATCTCACAGACTTACCACTGTTTATAAGGTATTATAGTATATAACTTATCACCACCTTCACTTCTATATCTATAGGCAATTATGTGTAGTAAAAGACAAGCAGGAGTTAAGTTGCACATAAAACAATGAATTATTTGTAATATTCATAAATAATAACAATATGCAAAGTACATTTGAATATTGGCAACCATACAACCTGATTAAATGGTGATGTGTAGTTTTAGGCGGCACACAGACTTATAGTTATTTAAAATGTCTCTAGTTAAGGCATCATTGGTGCTCAGCTTTCTTCAGAACAGGCCGTATGCCTGTTCCAATATGGCTGCCGAGCTGTGGTCTCCATTGTGTTGTCCTTTTAGTTCATCAGTTTGGTCTTCATCAGATGTTAGTAAGAGAGATATGCTTCTTCATCATCAGAGGTTGGTAAGAGAGAGAATGTGGCTGAGCAAGCAGATTTATAGATTCTCTGTCCAACCCCTAGAGCCAATAGGTCATCATGGTACTTAAAAGCTTCTGATCCAAGCCAATTCCAAACAGCCATACTTCAGACCAATGGGGGAATAGAACATCTTAACACCTGCCACCCCCCAAGACCATATGTTAGGTAGACTGGCTTCCTTGCGGGGGTTGAAAGACTTTAGCAGAGAAATACTCGCCAAACTGGTTTAAGGCACATCCTCCCCCAACTCTGTCGTAAAATTCAAAGAGACCCATTCCTAAAATTGGGGGGGGGGGGGGGGGACATGAATGCTTCTCACTAATGTAACACTAAATTACATTGCTTTGCCTAAATTAAAAATAAAGACATACAAAATATTTATCAAGTTATATGCACAATCTTACATCCCAATAGGTGCCTACGTGAGACACGTGGGGCGTATTGTATTTAAATGTTAATTATGGGACCTACTGTACATGCTTTACGTGTGTTTCATAGACATTTATCACACCTCTGTGAGTGTGGGACATGACTGACAGGTGTGTTAATAAATGACAAGACAAAGGGGGAGCACAGTTCAACAAATAACAGTAACAACTGACAATATGTGGGGCTGAATACCCAGTGTTTATATAGACACCAGGACAAATACAGCACTGGAAAACCTCTAAGTGAGACATCTTACATGTAAAAATTAATAGATCTCTCCAGGCTAAGAATCATTTAGCGGAGAGGAGAACAATATATAGTCAAGATGTGTTGATAAGATAACTCTCCAAGAAAGTCTTTTGAAATTTTTGATGAGTTTTTCCATAAAATGTTGTCAGAGTCAGTCAGAGAGATGTAAATAATCATCATATCTGGTCAGAAAACTCTTGTCTCTATTTAGACCATGTTGTAATGTGTTAAATTTTAGCATCAGTTTAACTTCCCATTCCTTTCTGTCTTGCTGTGTCTTGAAGCTGCCCATAAGTCTTTACTTTAAAGATTTTAAAGTCCTTCTCACAGTGTTCCATGGCTGCTGAAGTGAGCTCCTACAGGAACATCTCTATTGCCATGCTTAATGTGGAACCTGTGTAGCTTCATTCTTTGGTGGAGTGTTTGTTCAGCTTCTCCCACATAGAGTGCAGTGTTGGGACATTTCATACAAAGAATTAGATAGACCACATTAGGTGATCTGCAGGAAAATCATCCTTTTATGCGATGTTCTAGTTGGCAGTGTGATAAAACTACACAATCTGTATTATAAATGTGAGCAAATGTGTTACATCTTTTCTGTATCTATCCTAGTATCTATATAAACACAGTTTCGGAAGTTTTCATCTTCCATGAAGAAGGGGCCTGAGCTGCCTAGAAAACTTGCATTTTTGTAATCTTTTTAGTTAGCCAATAAAAGGTTTCATTTTGCTTGACTTCTCATTGCATCCATAATGGTTAACACGGTACAAGACCCTATTACTACAGACACAGTGAAGCAGTAGAGGAAGATCTCTTTGACAGACTGATTCACTTTTCTAAACAGATCTATCCAGGTTCAATAACAAGACTTGCAATTTGTAGCAATATAATGAGTTTCTGCATACAATAGCTAGCTCCTAAAGAGAACAAAAATAAACACCATCATGCAAAAAAGGTAAACCATAATGCAAATAAAGTGCAAGAAAGATTCCAAACCCATAAAAGAGAATAGCGTAACAACAGACAGCAAAGTCAAAAAATGATGAGTCTGTATTCCTTACAGTTAAATAAAGAGCTGGCAATTTTCACCATTTTGCAGCCCTTTTTGTATAGGGAGATAATGCCATCCTGCTGCATAAACTGTACAACACTAGGACATGGTTGAGCAATTAACAATAGCCTTCTTGAAAAGCACAATGTACTGTTAAACAGAAAGAAACACATGATCAAAGCCACAAAAACAACACAAAATAAGGACCTAACAAGAACCCATGAGCTCTATGATCACTCTAGAACTATTCAGCAGAATGTAATACAACAGGCCTAAGGGGAGAAAATTTCTTCATGTGTTTTGTTGGAAGCCATAACAGATGGCTCTTCAAGGGATTCATTCTGCTCCTTCTAGTCTGATATCCACAATCTTACGAAAAGTCAGAGTACAGGATTCACAATTTATTATGCCTGTGATACATCAAGCTAATTGCATTATTCAGTCAACCAATAACTTTCATATCAGTAACCATCACAAGGAACATATGTGATAGTAAAATAGTACAGAAATATCTGCCTCCAAAAATGAATTTCATGTGCAGAGTTTCATTAACTGCTTGACGAAAGTTAAGAATTCAGTCTTGTGGGACATATCTATCATAAAGGACAGCTCTGCAAAACATCTGAGTGACATATGGCTATGTTAACACCCATACCAAGTTCTGTAGGAAATTAATTTCCTTAGATTCAAACATCAGTCAGAATGCTATGAGATTTGGTGATACGTTTGTTCTTTGTCATGGAAATGGTCTCACTAATTATACAGTGGTGTGAAAAACTATTTGCCCCCTTCCTGATTTCTTATTCTTTTGCATGTTTGTCACACAAAATGTTTCTGATCATCAAACACATTTAACCATTAGTCAAATATAACACAAGTAAACACAAAATGCAGTTTTTAAATGATGGTTTTTATTATTTAGGGAGAAAAAAAATCCAAACCTACATGGCCCTGTGTGAAAAAGTAATTGCCCCCTTGTTAAAAAATAACCTAACTGTGGTGTATCACACCTGAGTTCAATTTCCGTAGCCACCCCCAGGCCTGATTACTGCCACACCTGTTTCAATCAAGAAATCACTTAAATAGGAGCTGCCTGACACAGAGAAGTAGACCAAAAGCACCTCAAAAGCTAGACATCATGCCAAGATCCAAAGAAATTCAGGAACAAATGAGAACAGAAGTAATTGAGATCTATCAGTCTGGTAAAGGTTATAAAGCCATTTCTAAAGCTTTGGGACTCCAGCGAACCACAGTGAGAGCCATTATCCACAAATGGCAAAAACATGGAACAGTGGTGAACCTTCCCAGGAGTGGCCGGCCGACCAAAATTACCCCAAGAGCGCAGAGACGACTCATCCGAGAGGTCACAAAAGACCCCAGGACAACGTCTAAAGAACTGCAGGCCTCACTTGCCTCAATTAAGGTCAGTGTTCACGACTCCACCATAAGAAAGAGACTGGGCAAAAACGGCCTGCATGGCAGATGTCCAAGACGCAAACCACTGTTAAGCAAAAAGAACATTAGGGCTCGTCTCAATTTTGCTAAGAAACATCTCAATGATTGCCAAGACTTTTGGGAAAATACCTTGTGGATTGATGAGACAAAAGTTGAACTTTTTGGAAGGCAAATGTCCCGTTACATCTGGCGTAAAAGGAACACAGCATTTCAGAAAAAGAACATCATACCAACAGTAAAATATGGTGGTGGTAGTGTGATGGTCTGGGGTTGTTTTGCTGCTTCAGGACCTGGAAGGCTTGCTGTGATAGATGGAACCATGAATTCTACTGTCTACCAAAAAATCCTGAAGGAGAATGTCCGGCCATCTGTTCGTCAACTCAAGCTGAAGCGATCTTGGGTGCTGCAACAGGACAATGACCCAAAACACACCAGCAAATCCACCTCTGAATGGCTGAAGAAAAACAAAATGAAGACTTTGGAGTGGCCTAGTCAAAGTCCTGACCTGAATCCAATTGAGATGCTATGGCATGACCTTAAAAAGGCGGTTCATGCTAGAAAACCCTCAAATAAAGCTGAATTACAACAATTTTGCAAAGATGAGTGGGCCAAAACTCCTCCAGAGCGCTGTAAAAGACTCATTGCAAGTTATCGCAAACGCTTGATTGCAGTTATTGCTGCTAAGGGTGGCCCAACCAGTTATTAGGTTCAGGGGGCAATTACTTTTTCACACAGGACCATGTAGGTTTGGATTTTTTTTTCTCCCTAAATAATAAAAACCACCATTCACAAACTGCATTTTGTGTTTACTTGTGTTATATTTGACTAATGGTTAAATGTGTTTGATGATCAGAAACATTTTGTGTGACAAACATGCAAAAGAATAAGAAATCAGGAAGGGGGCAAATAGTTTTTCACACCACTGTAGATCTACAGATGGTGCAACTCTACATATGGCTAAAACAAAGACAGATTGTGAATTATGGCAAAATCATTTATCTCTGCATGCTAGCTCAGAGTAACCTTTTTTTTGCTACATAAAATTCTGCTTTTGTTAGAATATTGGGAAACTTAGCTACTATTAAAAGACAAACTGCAAAAAAGTGCACTTCCATTTACCCATCCACTTACCCACACAACTGTTTGTTGTCCATCCAAATACTGTGTGCAGCAGTGCTGAGAAGGAAAACAAGGTCCATTGTTTCCAATATCTCAGATAATTTAGTGTAATGTTAAAATATTTGACCTGCAATAAGTTCTTTTAAAATTTTTCATTTAAAAAGACAACAAGCATGTAATTTTAATAAATGTTAAAGATTTTCACAATATAAGCATTCATGATCACTGTAATTCACATTCCCTTCCACTATAAACATCAGAGAACATAATGGGAAAATCGAGTGAAACAGACTCTTGATTTCACCCAGTCTATCCCATATTAGTCATATTTAACAGATCTGACAGATTGCTGTAAATTTCCAGCATATTCTCTCAGGCCTTGGAAAAGACGAACAGGAGTGTGGCGGTGCTTGATCTCCTACAGTGTGACAAACCTATTTGATGGAGGACACCAATATATACCAGAGGTCATGTGCTCCTTTTACAGTTTTTGAATAAATCCTGAAAAATGTGTGTGTCCTAACCCCTAACCCAACAGAGTGGTATTTCTTTTTTTGCTGTTTTTTTGCTAAACATGTTCAAGATTTGGATTCAGTTCACTTGATTTGGGATACTTTGTAATTATAACACATTTTTTAAATGTACTTGTATTTTTCCCACAGATTTCTTTTTCCAAATTTACCAAATCAAACTGTTTGCTCCTCCTATTGACAATCATGCCACAACTCACAGCTTCCTAAAGAGCTGCAGAGCTGCCCATAAAAACCTCTCTCAACTTACAAGAGTTGCTTTTTTTCCTTGTCATCTCCATACACTATATGAAACTAGAGAGAATACTTGCATCCCATATACAGTGCCTAAACATAGTATCCTCCCCATTAGTTTCACATTTTATCATTATACAATATTGAATCATAGTGGATTTAATTTGGGTTTTTTGACACTATACCATAGGTCTCTTGGTGGCCTCAGTTATTATTTGCCCGTTTGTACGATCTGTCAAGGCTTTTGTGGATGGCCTGCTCTTAAGCAGATTTACAGCTGTGCCACACTCCATTTCCTAGTGACTGATTTAACAGGACTCCAAAAATATTCAGTAACTTGGATATTTTCTTGAACTCATCTCCTGACTTGTGCATTTCAGCCACCTTTTCACAGAGCTGCCTGGAGTGTCCTTTGGATTTCATTGTGTAGGCTAGGACGCAATACTGACATGGCACAATATGGGCCTTCCAGATACAGGAGCATTTGGGCTAAAATCAACACCCTTTGATTACAGAAAGTGATCTCCATTTAAATAATTATGTGATAACTAAAACCAATTGGCTGGACCAATGATGAGGCAATGTAGGTGTTAAAAAAACAGAAATTACATCTAACCAAGCAGTCTATTATTAAAAACTCTTAATCAATTTAAGGATGATGCTATGGAAGAAATAAACAGGAAATATATTTAAAGAAAAAATTTTGTCATCAACTAGGAACGATTTGAGTATTTAAATGGTTAAATCAAACTGAAGAACCAGGCAGGAGGAAGCTTGTCCATTGTGTCTTTAATTTCTCTTCACGAAGAGAGAACACCCTGTTAGAATTGTCTACTAAGGGATGATTCCCAGAGAAGAGATGCCACAGAATGGTCTTAGAATAAAAGTAGAGACTCCAGTTATAGACAGCTGAATTTGCATAATAGTGCTGAATTAATCCTGACATTTACTCTGATTGGTTAAAAGACATAAGGTGTTTTTCAGCAGAGAGCATAACCATCTTACATACCCCAAAATAAAAGTTAATTTTTTCTATATTTTTGGTCCTTTCCAATATTTCTTCAGTTTCTGTGTATGTGACAACGATCATGTCTTACTGGGTACATGATAGTCAGCCAACTTCTTGAACCATCACCCAGAACCTTCTTGTTCTTTGTCGACCTTTATCTGGTTTCCAGATATGCTTAGACTATACTTATTAATGCTTTATACTACTTCTAAGATAGATAGTATATTTTTTAATATGGAAATAAAAAAGAAACAGTTTATGCGCAATAGCTATATTACCCCTAAATGACTATGTCACCCTTAGTCACCTTTTTCTTCAATGCCTGTCCTGACAGGAACCATCCTTGGATTGAGTGTCATTCCATCATTGAAGCCTGTCATGCAGACAGTCACACTCACTAACAGAGGGCTAGTACAGAGTCGCCAGTGAACCTAAAATGCATTTATTTTGAATGAGAAAGAAGAATCGTTGACGCCTGGTGAAAAATCCAATGCAGACATGCTGAGAATGTACAAAATGAAAAAAGAAAGTGTCCAGGTGATGATTCGAATCAGGATTCCAGAGCAGAGGCAGTTGTGCTGAATGCTGTGCCACCATTTACTGAACTAGTTGAATTTATTTACATTTATCCATCTTTGGAAGCTGAGTTTTCCCAGTGGTACTGGTATAAAGTAGAAACATTACACTCACACACACGCACACATACACTCACTTATATTAGGCTAGGCTGCTGGAGGAAATGTCTATGCAAACAAAGAGAGAAATTCTACAGTGTGACACAGACAATGACATGGCTGGGATTCAAACCAAGACCTCTTATACTAACCACGTCTTCACAGTGTTACTCCAGATGAGACCTCTTCATTGTAAAATACCAAGCATACTGTAGTTGCCATGAGAAACATTTTCCTTGTATCAGGACCACACTGCAATACTAATGCATGACAGATCAATGATATTATTCTACACACAAACTGCAGGTGGTTCATGCTTTGCTACTGGACTTGTGATAAACCATTTTCCATAGATTTTGTTACACTTAGTAACAATTTAATCTATAGAATAAAGTAGACATGCTGCATTTTCTCTCATTGTACTTTTTTTCAAAGTCTGTTGTCTGTAAAGGTCAATGAGGTTGTGCAAATAAAAATACTTTTCTTCTTTGTTGTCTTTTGATTGGATTATCTACAACTACAGAACTGTACTTTGCGGTTTGAAAGTTAATTTCTACTTTTTGGCGTACTGCACTTCTAAATCTCTGAATAACCTTTACACAGGGTCAGATGCAGTGTTCTGTAAGATAGTTTTTAAAGCTCGATTGTATTTGCAGTTCAGATACTTGCTTAGGCTACAGTGTAGAAAGATGTCATTTTAAATTACAGAACTTTTATGGAAGTATGAAGCAGTTGTTAGAACTCCTGCCTTACACCTCCAGAATATTTGGTGTGATTGCTGCCCTGCTCACTCTCTATTTAGAGTTGTCATGTTCTCTTTGTGTTTTTTTTAGGTTTTGAGGATTTCTATAGATATCCCAACACTTTATATGGATTTAGAGAATGCATGTATGGATGGACTTTAATGAGAAAGAGAAGATTTGATCTTTTGCAAATAACCACCGAAAACATCATAAAAAATTTTTGTTGAAAGTGTTTTAAAGGAGATTTTCTTTGGAAAAAGTGTTAAAAAATATCACAAATAAAAGTCAAAAATTAAATTTTTTAATTTTTTTAATAAATGTGTAAAGCACAATTTTTGTCTATATGTTTTGCAAGTGTGCAGTGTGAGCTTTAAGATGTTTAATGAAGACTGAATTTAGCAACTGAAGTCAAATAAAAACATTTTAAGAGCAGAGCTCAAAAACACCGGCTGGCTGCTTACACACACAAGCTAAGCTTGGGTACAGTTCAGATTTGGCCAAGTCGAAACGTAATTACATTCCACTTGTTAATTTCTCCACATTGAGATAGCCAGTTGATGATACTGTAAATGAATGATGATAATAAAAGGTATCATTCTGTATCGTAAAATACTAGGTGTGTAATCCCGGGGTCCTAGAAACTATTGAAATCGTCAGAAAAAAAATTGAAATGTAGAGATGTCAGGCAAGTAAAACAAAATACCCTGAGCATCTCTATCCTAGGAGGATTTGTTTTGCTGACATGCTCGCATCGCTTGTGCATTAGCGGCGGGAGGAAAAGTAAAGTGATACCATTTTGCCAATGTTAGTGGCTAAGCGATTTTGTCTTCTGAGGTTTTGCTTTGCCGACGTGATGGCCCCACTTCTGTTATTAGCAGCTAAGCAAGTTTCCTGTTTCCTTGGAGATGGAGCCCTTACCCCGACTCCTCCTCTGACTTCCACGCCGGACAGACAGACAAACACACACACTTTCACGTGTAGACATTTATATATAAGAAGTGTAATATAACATCAACCTTTTCCTGATTTCTTCAAAGCTACATACAGTGCTCTTGGAAAGTATTAGGACCCCTTTACTTTTTCACATTTTGTTATGTTGCTGCCTTATGCTAAAATCATTTCAATTTATTTTTCTCCTCATCAAACAACACTCAATACCCCAGAATGGCAAAGCAAAAACAGGATTTTTGAAAATTTTGCAAATTCATTAAAAACATCCATCCATTTTCCAACCCGCTGAATCCAAACAGGGTCACGGGGGTCTGCTGGAGCCAATCCCAGCCAACACAGGGCAGGAACCAATCCCAGGCAGGGTGCCAACCCACCGCAGGACACACACAAACAGCAAGCACACACTAGGGCCAATTTAGAATCGCCAATCCACCTAACCTGCATGTCTTTGGACTGTGGGAGGAAACCGGAGAGCCCGGAGGAAACCCACACAGACACGGGGAGAACATGCAAACTCCATGCAGGGAGGACCCGGGAAGCGAACCCAGATCCCCAGGTCTCCCAACTGCGAGGCAGCAGCGCTACCCACTGCGCCACCCTCATTAAAAACAGAAAAATGAAATATCATATTAACAAGTAGGTATTTAGACCCTTCACTATGACAAATGAAATTTGAATGAGATGCATCCCATTCTATTGATCATCATTGAAATGTTTCTACACCATGTTTGGTGTCTGTTTGTGGCAAATTCAATAGATATCTCATGATTAGGACAGACACACACCTGTCTATATGATGTCACACAGTTGCCAATGTGTATCCAAGCATAAATGAAGCCATGAGGTTGAAGGAATAACCTGCAGAGCTTAGAGACAGGATTGTGTCAAGGCACAGATCTGGGGAAGGACACAAAACATTTCTGCAGTATTGCAGGCTCCCAAGAGCATAGTGACCTTCCATAATTCTTAAATGGAATAACTTTGGAACACTCATAACGCGGGCGGCACGGTGGCGCAGTGGGTAGCGCTGCTGCCTCGCAGTTGGGAGACCTGGGGACCTGGGTTCGCTTCCCGGGTCCTCCCTGCGTGGAGTTTGCATGTTCTCCCCGTGTCTGCATGGGTTTCCTCCCACAGTCCAAAGACATGCAGGTTAGGTGGATTGGCGATTCTAAATTGGGCTTGGTGTGTGGGTGTGTTTGTGTGTGTCCTGCGGTGGGTTGGCACCCTGCCCGGGATTGTTTCCTGCCTTGTGCCCTGGGATTGGCTCCAGCAGACCCCCGTGACCCTGTGTTCGGATTCAGCGAGTTGGAAAATGGATGGATGGATGGACACTCATAACGCTTCATAGAGCTAGATGCCCAGCCAAACTGAGCAATCAGGGGAGAAGGGCGATGGTAAGGGGAGGTGAACAAGAACTTGATCGTCACTCCAGAGAACCTGTGTGGGGATGAGAGAAACTTCCAGAAGAAAAATCACCACTGCGACACTCCACTAATCTGGGCTTTATGACAGAGTGGCCAGATAACACATATAAATCTGCTTGTAGTTTGCAAAAAGACATTTTAAGGACTCTCAGATTATGAGAAACAAAATTCTCTGATCTGATGAAACCAAGATTGAATTGTTCAGTCTCCACCCTAAGCATCACATCTGGATGAAAGCAGGCACTGCTCATCAATTGTGCAATACCATTCCAACACTGAAGCATGGTATTGGCAGCATCATGCTGTGGGTTAGCTTTTCAACAGCAGGGTCTGGGAGACCAAATAGGGTTGAGAGAAAATTGAACAGTTGAAAGTACAGAGACATCCTTAATGAAAATCTGCTCCAGAGTGCTCTCGACCTGACACTGGGCTGAAGGTTCACCATCCAACAGGAAAATGGCCCTAAGCACAAACCAAAGGCAACACAAGAGAACTTAGGGACAGCACTTTGAGTAACCTGAAAATTGCTGTCCTCTGATGGTCTCCATCCAACCTGACAGAGCTCAAGAGCAATGAGAAGAATGGCAGAAAAATCCCCAAATACAGGTGTGTGAAGCTTGTCGTGTCATACCCAAGAAGACTCCAGGCCAGATCACTGCCATGTGTCTAAATGCTTGGTGTCGATGTGATAGTTCAGTTCTGTTTTTTTTTTAAATCTACAAAAACTCCTAAAATCATGTCCTCAGTTTGTCATTCTGGGGTATTGAATGTCATTCGCATAAGGTTGCAGGATAATAAAATATGTAAAAAGTGAAGGGGTCTGAATACTTTCTAAGTGGTGCTTACACAGAAAGAGTTAATAATAAGAAAAATATTAAAACTCCCCACCTTCCCTTGCCCTAACTACAAAACATTACAATTAATTATAAAATGAATTACAAAAAACAAAACACAAATAGGTCCAATATGGAGCACGTTTACTGTAGAAGATGGCAAACAAATGAAAACAGGCAAGTCATTGAAATGTTAATGAAAACAGTTGAACAAGCAGAGTAAGTCCATAAAAGTAAACCAAAACAACCTCAGTGGTGAGTCCTGAAACGTAAACTGTAACCATGGAGAGTGGATCAAAACTGGAAATCCCACCTACATAAAGAGGTAAATGCTGCACTTTGTCAATGTCCTGGTGAAGGCTGAATGGATAACATTTTGAAGTATGTGAGTTGTACACAGAAAAAGGTTGACAAATACAGCATTAAAAAAGCAGAGTAAACACATTTAAAAACTGAATGTTTCAAGTTCAAGTTCAAAGTTTATTGTCATGTGCACAGTAAGGAAACACGTTTCCCTATACAATGAAATTCTTTCTTTGCTGTCAACACCAAATGACAAAACCAACGTATAAAGATAAACATAAATAATAAGTAGCAGATAGATAATAAGTAACAGAGGCAGCATACAGTATAAAAACAGAATAGAAATATAAAGTGTAATGTGCAGGCAGGTGTGTGATGGACAAGTCAAATACAGTTGTGTGAGGTCGATAGAATGAGGTGCACCATGGTTATAAACTCCAGTCTGTTATTTAGGAGTCTAATGGCCTTGGGAAAGAAAGAGTTCTTTAGCCTGGAAGTCCTGCATTTCATACTTCTATACCTCCTGCCTGAGGGTAGAAGTGTGAACAGTTCGTGTTAGGGGTGGGTAGGGTCCCTGAGGATTGAGGCAGTTCTCCTGCGGACTCTGCAGTTGTAGATGCTCTGCAGAGTGGGCAGTGGGGTCCTGGTGATCTTCTCAGCAGTTTTTACCACTCTCTGCAGTCGTTTGCGGTCCATAGCAGTAGTGTTGCCATACCACAGGTGATGCAGCTGGTCAAGATGCTCTCAACAATGCAGCTGTGAAAGTTGCCGAGGATCATAGTCAACATACCAAACTTCCTCAGCCTCCTCAGAAAGTACAGCCGCTGTTGAGCCCTCTTGGCCAGCTATGTGGTGTTAAGTGTCCAAATGAGGTCCTCACTGATGTAGATGCCCAGGTATTTAATGCTGCTCACCCTCTCCACTTCAAGCTCTTGGATGAACAGTGGCCACATTACAAAGTGTATGTCATATTGCAAGCAGGTAATCGACTGAATCTTTTTGGCTTGATAATGCAGTTTTGGTTTTGCACGTCCCATTACAGCCCAGATTTCTTGATGGAACCTTTGAAAGGGTGTAGCCTCCCCTGGCACTGTGTTTAGCCCCAGAAAAAAAGTAACCAAAATGTTGATTGTTTTTTTCAAAAAGAAAAGAAGATGTTATTGTGTGTTCCAGAAACATGTAAATGCCAAAGTGCCAACATAAATACAGTAGAAAGGGTACATGTCCTTCATTTGACATGTTTTAAAACCAATGATGCAATCAGGACAGAAGCATGGTGTCTTTGTACACTTTTCTTATATTTTTCGTGTAGCTTATGCATGAGAGAGTATAATGTCAGTACCTGATCTGTATAAAGAGTATTCCCTCTTGTGTTACTGTAGGCAATCACAGTGCAAGGCTTAGTGACGTCCATATTTCCCCTGACACAAAAACTGACAGCCTCTTAAGCACTGTTCACAATGCAGCAACTAACACCTTTATTTTTACCTCCACTTGGTTGCAGTCATTTTTGCTTTTTTGCCTTGCACCACAAGAGGAATGAGAAGAATGGCAGACAAATCCCCGAACCCAGGTGTGTGAAGCATGTCGCATCATACCCAAGACATGACAACCTTTATCCAACTAAATTCACCAGGTATATCACAGTGGTTTGGTTATAGGGTGCCATATGCATCAGTTTCACTATCCGTGTCAACAACTATCACTTGATTACAACAATGCTTCTGTTTCAGTGTGTTGTAACCAGCTAAAACCGTTGTGTTTTGGTTGAAAGCTCCACCTCACTCATGAATATTGATGAGTTACAGTAAAATGGCAAAATGCACAGAAATATTCGTGATTTTTTTCCAGAATGATGTTATGTTAGCCATTAGATGGCAGCAGAATATTGTCCCAAGCGTTATTCTCACTTAACACTGTACATCAGATCATAACAGTTTAACCCAAGATATACTCGGGATTAATTATTTTTACATACTGATCTTAAGTTGTATCAATAGTAAAATGCACGCAAAATATCATGAACTCCATTTTGGAGTAATATATTTTTTCTGGCCACACTTCCAGTAATCAGTTTGCATAGCCACTGTCTATTGCCTGAGTTATTTAGATAAGCTCCAGACCTTTGTCATTGAGAATTTCATGTCTTTATTATCAGTGCCCTTTGTATCCTAAGAACTGTAGTGTGCTTTGACATTTGCTACATACTCTCGCAAGATTTACTGTTCTTTTATTTGAATTATTTTTATTTTTAAGTCTGATGATTGTGTTGTCACAGTTTGCTGTGCCTCTTCATGAGATGGGAACAAAGAACAAACCAAAGAGGAAAATCAAGGAACTCAAAATGCATCAAAGCAAGTACTTCAGTCTTTTCTTCTGGCAATGTGACCAAGGGCTCCTGTTAAGGAGTTGGTCTGCACACTTACAGCCGTCAAACAGTAAGAAACTCCATCTAGGATAAGCCAGAGGTGTAAAATGCTATGTTATCAAAAGACTGGGGAACGGAATAGGAAGAAGCAGAAGAACAACAACAACAACATTTATTTATATAGCACATTTTCATACAAATAATGTAGCTCAAAGTGCTTTACATGATGAAGAAAGAGAAAAAAGACAAAGTAAGAATTAAAATAAGAGAACACTAATTAACATAGAATAAAAGTAAGGTCCGATGGCCAGGGAGGACAGAAAAAACAAAAAAAACTCCAGACCGCTGAGGAAAAAATAAAATCTGCAGGGGTTCCAGGCCATGAGACTGCCCAGCCCCCTCTAGGCATTCTACCTAACATAAATGATCAGTCCTCATTGTATTCAGGGTAACACATTAACCCTTGTATACATGAGACATACATTAAATACTTACTTAAATACATTTACTTATTTGGCTGATACCTTTATCCAAGATGACTTACATATTTTATTTTCTTTTGGTTTTACAATTGGAGCAGAATCACATCAAGTTACTTTCTCATGGTCACACAGTGTCAGTAGGGGGATTTGAACCTACAACCTCAGCATGTGAAGTCCAAAGCCTTAACCACTACACCACACTGACTTCCCACTCTCTACCCAAACACTATTACATACCTAGGGTTTTCAGAGGCCTGTTTTATACATACGTTTCCCGGCATGCCCTGCTAGCTTCCCAATGGCTGTGGATATCCAGGACTGCTGCCATCTAGCATGCTGGGAGAATAAAAACTCCCCAGTGATATCTCTTCTTTTACAGGGGCTGTCTGTCCATCTCTTCCTTCCAGGTCTGCTTCCTTTTCCCGTCCAGACCATGTGACATCTGCAATATATATATATATAGCCCAGCCAGGACACCCAAGAGGACCGGAGGAGGGCTCATGCCTCCTCCAAACCACAAGGGGGCATCTACCCTGGTTGTGTTGGGTCCACGGGTACAGGGCTGTGAAGCCCAACCCTGTAGGGGCTTGTGGTCACTGCCAGGGGGCACCCCAATACCTGGAGAACCCTGTACCTCAGCACTTCCGCCACACCAGGAAATGCTGGGGGTAAGATGAGTGGGGACACCCGGAGTGCTTCCGGGTACGCAGCCGGCACTTCTGCCACACTGGGGAGTGCCGGTGGGAGATTGCCGGGAAGCACCTGGAGCACATCCGGGTGCATATAAAAGGGGCCGCCTCTCTTCATTCAGGGCTGGAGTTGGGTGAGGAGAAAAGACAAAGCTTGAAGGAGAGGAGTGGAGACGGCCTGAAGAAGAAAAGGCATTTGAGGAGTGGCCTGGACTTTGGGGTATTTTGGGGGTTTTGAGGTGCATTTGTAAAAACAAGATGTATAATAAACGTGTTGTGTGTGACGTCAACGTGTCCGCCTGTCTGTGTCCGGGCCGGCTACTACAATATATATATATATATATATATATATATATATATATATATATATATATATATATATATATATATATATATAAAACATACGAGCGCATAGGGAGTCGCTTAAAGACCCAATGGGCACTGTAACATATCGTACCAGAGGACAAAGACAGGGTACTAACCTTTCTTTCTTTATTTCCTCAGAAAGAATGAAGGTCCACCGCTGTGAATTCACCTGGACTCGCTAAGAGAAACAAGCCACTTTCGGGTTCCTTCCTTCCCTCTGGTCCCCTTCAAATGACATCATTACTCTCATCCACCACCATGGTTCCTTCCCAGCATCCGTCTGTCTATTTCCGGTCCCACCCCATAAATTGTCCACCTGTCAATTCCACCATTGTCTGCTGTACTCTGAAGAAAGCACTGACCAAATTACTTTTCAGTATATGGGGCCGGAAACCCCAAACCTTTATATATATACAGTATAAATATATATATATACAGTATATATATAAATATATACACACACACATGCATATACATGTATATGCTGCAAATATATCAAGTCACAAATAACCATAACTGTCCACGTTTTATTGAAACCTCTTCACTGAACACTTTACTTATTAAATAAATTTTTAGTGCTTAATCACTTTTATATATAATTAGACAATCACACAACACAATAATCCCAGATCACAGTTACATTTTTGCGATCATTGCAATGTAGCTCTTGCTCATTCTGCAGTGGTCAACTATTTTGCAGCCCAGTAAAAGTGTACATATGTGTTTTTTAGCCACTTTTGCTTCTGAAAGAATCTGTTCCAGGTGATGTGAATTTTACTGTTTCACTCTGTGTAGCTGCTATGGCTACTTGCTTCCTTCCCCTTTAACCTCCTCCTGCTCGTGTAAACTCTGCATTGCTACAATTTCCTTTAACATTTATTATCTGATGGCATAAGAGATATCAATCTGCACTGTGTCTCACTCTGACTTGTAATCTACTATCAACGAAAGGGACTCTTTCAAGAGCTTTCTGTGCTGATAAGCATTACTGCATTTCTTTTCTAATCTCTTGCCCCTCTAAACTAAATATCTACATAAAAATTAACAAGATAGAAATGCAGCTATAATGAACATGCAGAGATACGAAAAATAAAAAAAGCATGTTTTATTTGAGTGCTGTTTACAAACAACACTAAAATTGTGCATGTAAAAATACTGGCACTTTACTGATTTCAGGGTCACTAGTGACCCAATACATTTTAGTTGAATCTTCTTCTTTTGGCTGCTCCTGTTAGGGGTCGCCACAGTGAATCATCTTGTCCGCATATTGATTTGGCAAAATTTTACACCGATGCCCTTCCTGACGTAACCCTCTCCATTTATCCAGGCTTGGGACCAGCACGAAGAAACATACTGGTTTGTGTATCCCCTGTGGCTGGGTTACGTTTTAGTTGAATAAATAACCTTAATAAAATAATTTTAAAGTATGTGATAATTTTAATGTTCTGTGATAAAAGGTTTCCTGAGTGATATTGTGTTTCTGCTTTGTGAGCACTTCATTCAGTCCCGGAGTGTTTGCCTATATCCTCGCCCATTCCAGACATTTGTTTATTTTTATTGCTTGCTATCTTTTTAATGAGATTATAGTCCTCTGCTAGTGTTATCCTTTGACTGACAGTTATATTAAGATGAATCTGTGTTGTAATAATTTTGCCAGGCACTCACATCTCTGCACTCCTAAAGGGTCCTCCTCTAAAGGCAGGGTCAGCATACAGTAACATGACAATAAAGATTAATAATGTCCCTTCATCAGAAATAATGGCAGAGAAACAGCACTTTAAATGTATCAAATTACATTGCCTCATTCAGTTTTAGTCATGCCCATGGCAATCATATTGTGTCACACACTACATTTCTTTTGTATGAAAAATGTAACACAAATATAAAAAAAGCTGCTTTAATAGCTGACTCAGTAGCTTAGGTGGAATTGGACAAGTAGAATATCATTTGGAGCAGCATAATGGCACAATGCTTAGTGCTGCTGCCTCATTCGTACAGCATTCTGAGTTCAAACTCCAATGCTGCTCTTTGTCTAAGAATACTTTGCACGTTCTCTCTGTATTTTTGCTTTTGCACCCTCCCCCACCGTAGCCTATCATCTGTGGGGGAGGAGCGAAACTTTAGATTCATCAAAAGTTTGATCTCCAGTTTTTGACAGATCTCAACATTTTCCGGTCCCGTGATACCGAAAACATTGATATCTTGATGATGGGTGTGTATCTGTCTGTGTGTGTGTATGTGTCTGTGTATCACAGTTTCTTGAGGACGGTCTAGAGCTAAAACAGCTGGACGTTTGAATTTGAACTTGAAACTTAAGCCTAGGGCGGCATGGTGGCGCAGTGGTAGCGCTGCTGCCTCGCAGTTAGGAGACCCGGGTTCGCTTCCCGGGTCCACCCTGCGTGGAGTTTGCATGTTCTCCCCGTGTCTGCGTGGGTTTCCTCCGGGCGCTCCGGTTTCCTCCCACAGTCCAAAGACATGCAGGTTAGGTGGATTGGCGATTCTAAATTGGCCCTAGTGTGTGCTTGGTGTGTTTGTGTGTGTCCTGCGGTGGGTTGGCACCCTGCCCAGGATTGGTTCCCTGCCTTGTGCCCTGTGTCGGCTGGGATTGGCTCCAGCAGACCCCCGTGACCCTGTGTTCGGATTCAGCGGGTTGGAAAATGGATGGATGGATGGAACTTAAGCCTATTATGAGATGATGAAGTGCGGATTAGTTTTTGACACAAATTGTGCAAGAGAAAGAGGCACTCTAGGGGAACCCTCAAATACTGTAATTCTGCAATAAATTATGAATTCTTCTCATCAATTACTATCGTAATGACCTATTTTATGATCAGAAAGATCAGCATCAGAGTGGTAAATAATTACTGAAATGTTATAGAATAGTTCGGGTAACTTGGTTCCTAGGTGTGGTAATCCGCCTACCAGGCATTGCCACTTTAAAGAAAAAGTCCTAAGAATAGGGTAAAGTCGACTTTTGCAGAATAAAAGTCAAAGCACTTACCTGTTTAAATCGTTGAAGTGCGGGGTACGCTTTTGCTGTCATTTTTTTACTTTAGCTTTTGTAGGTTCGGCAGGTTAGGCAGCAGGACACTGGCAACTGGTCGAGTGTGCCTCCACGTCAGGCCTGCTGAAGGACGTGCGAGTAACCCATAATCAGGCCGAGCATTTCTTTTTAGCCACTTTCTGTTAGGAAAGAAAAGGTGCGAAGCATTTCGTTAAGTTTGTGCAGGCATTAGTGTGAGAAGGGTATCCCCAAGATAAGGTACCTTACTTTTGTAGTGTGTATCGGCTCTTCTGAGGGGAGCACATCAAGATGTGCTCAATTTCACACCTGTGCTCGCTTCTACACATGGAAGGCCACTAGCCCTATTTAATACATACCTTGCAAGGACTGAGAGGAACACTGTGCAGAAGGCAACTGCGTCAGTCGCGATTGGTGAAAGCGAGCAGCGTGTCACAGGATTAGCTGAAGATTTGTTCCCTGACTATAAGAGGCACTTCCTGATTCAAGGGGTTGTCTTTTGACTCAGCGGTGTGTGTAGCATGGTTGTTATAGCAAATTTGTTTAGTATACCAAACAGCGGCTTGTGCCTACAGTATATCTGTAAATATTTTTTCATAGATATCTTCAAATCGTAGTATTGTATTGTTGGAGGTATCTTATTATAGTTTGGGTTTGAGGTACACTTTTTTTTTCCTGTATATAGAGGTTTTTTTCCTTGTAAATATTTTTTGAGGATTCTTTGGCCTTTATTGTGTGTAGTTTCTTCCTGCTTGTCTTTTCTTTAGGAAGACTACAAATTTGCTGTATATACAGTTAGGTCCATAAACATTTGGACAGAGACAACTTTTTTCTAATTTAGGTTCTGTACATTACCACAATGAATTTTAAATGAAACAACTCAGATGCAGTTGAAGTGCAGACTTTCAGCTTTAATTCAGTGGGGTGAACAAAACGATTGCATAAAAATGTGAGGCAACTAAAGCATTTTTTTAACACAATCCCTTTATTTCAGGGGCTCAAAAGTAATTGGACAAATTAAATAACTGGAAATAAAATGTTCATTTCTAACACTTGGTTGAAAACCCTTTGCTGGCAATGACAGCCTGAAGTCTTGAACTCATGGACATCACCAGATGCTGGGTTTCCTCCTTTTTAATGCTCTGCCAGGCCTTTACTGCAGCGGCTTTCAGTTGCTGTTTGTTTGTGGGCCTTTCTGTCTGAAGTTTAGCCTTCAACAAATGAAATGCATGCTCAATTGGGTTAAGATCAGGTGACTGACTTGGCCATTCAAGAATTTTCCACTTCTTTGCTTTAATAAACTCCTGGGTTGCTTTGGCTGTGTGTTTTGGCTCATTGTCCATCTGTATCATGAAACGCCACTGTTTTGTCTAACAAGGTGCAAAACAATGGTTACCGCAAAATCCTGCCGGACTACGCCAATTGTTTTGTCTTGGTAGAGTAATATATATTGCTCTACTTTCCCCTATTGTATTATTAATATGTAGCCTTAGAATGCCTAATCTCACAGACTTACCACTGTTTATAAGGTATTATTGTATATAACTTATCCCCACCTTCCCTTCTATATCTATAACCTTTTAATTAGATGTAGTAAAAAGACAAGCAGAAGTTAAGTTACAGTTTAAACAATGTATTAGTATTATTGATAATATTCATAAATAATAACAAAATGCAAAGTACATTTGAATATTGGCAACCATACAACCTGATTAAATGGTGATATGTAGATCAGGCGGCACACAGTCTTGTAGTTACTTAAATGTCTCTAGTAAAGGCATCATTGGTGCTCAGTTTTCAGCCACATGTCTGTTCAAAATGGCTGCTGAGATGTGCTGTTCATTGTGTTCTCTTCATCATCACAGGTTAGCAAGAGAGATGCTTCTTCATCATATGTTGGTTGGTAAGAGAGAGAGTGTGAGGTTAAACACATACATTTATAGATGTTCTGTCCAACCCCTAGAGCCAATAGGACATCATGGTACTTAAAGGCCTCTGAGACAAGCCAATTCCAAACAGCCATACTTCAGACCAATGGGGGAATAGAACATCTTAACACCTGCCCCCAAACCATATGTTAAAGTACACCTTAGCCCATTTGCAGGGGTAGAAATGACTTTAGCAAAGAAACACTCGGCAAACTGGTTTAAAACACATCCCCGAAATCCTGTCGTAAAATTCAAACAGACCCATTCCTAAGGGGGTTGGGGGGAGGGGGGGGGGGGGTAAACACTAAATTACATTCCTTTGCCTAAATTAGAAATAAAGACATGCAAAACATTTATCAAGTTATATGTAAAATCTCACATCACAACAGCCACCCAATCAATTTGACTGCATTTAGCTGGATTTGAGCAGACAGTATATCTCTGAACACCTCAGAATTTATTATTCGGCTGCTTCTGTCTTGTGTCACATCATCAATAAACACTAGTGTCCCAATGCCACTGGCAGCCATGCTCGCCCAAGCCATCACACTGCCTCCACTGTGTTTTACAGATGATGTGGTATGCTTTGGATAATGAGCTGTTCCACGCCTTCTCCATACTTTTTTCTTGCCATCATTCTGGTAGAGGTTGATCTTGGTTTCATCTGTCCAAAGAATGCTTTTCCAGAACTGTGCTGGCTTTTTAGATGTTCTTTAGCAAAGTCCAATCTCGCCTTTCTATTCTTGAGGCTTATGAGTGGCTTGCACCTTGCAGTGCACCCTCTGTATTTACTTTCATGCAGTAGTCTCTTTATGGTAGACTTGGATATCGATATGCCTACCCACTGGAGAGTGTTGTTCACTTGGTTGGATGTTGTGAAGGGATCTCTCTTCACCATGGAAATGATTCTGCGATCATCCACCACTGTTGTCTTCTGTGGACGTCCAGGTCTTTTTGCGATGCTGAGGTCACCAGTGCTTGCTTTCTTTCTCAGGATGTACCAAACTGAAGATTTTGCCACTCGTAATATTGTAGCAATTTCTCTGATGGGTTTTTTCTGTTTCCGCAGCTTAAGGATGGCTTCTTTCACCTGCATGGAGAGCTCCTTTGACCGCATGTTGTCTGTTCACAGCAAAATCTTCCACATGCAAACACCACACCTCAAATCAACTCCAGGCCTTTTATCTGCTTAATTGATAATGACATAACGATGGACTTGCCCACACCTGCCCATGAAATAGCCTTTGAGTCAATTGTCCAATTACTTTTGAGCCCCTGAAATGAAGGGATTGTGTTAAAAAAATGCTTTAGTTGCCTCACATTTTTATGCAATCGTTTTGTTCACCCCACTGAATTGAAGCTGAAAATCTGCACTTCAACTGCATCTGAGTTGTTTCATTTAAAATTCATTGTGGTAATGTACAGAACCAAAATTAGAAAAAAGTTGTCTCTGTCCAAATATTTATGGACCTAACTGTACATTCTTGTCTTTATTTTTCATTTTGGGACTGACAGCTTCACTGTAAATATAATTCACTGTTTTTGATTGGGACGTTATTTTTGTGTTTTTTTGTGCACCTGTAAATAAAACCCACTTTTGTTCTGGAAATATCACCTTTTTGTGTCTGTGTCTCCATGTCTGACTTCTCTCAAGTCTGATCCAGGTTGGTCCCGAACTACAAGACACCCACTGCATAGTCTAGTGCCAATCTTGTCACTACACGGGGTGTCACACTAGGGCGCAAGGCCTATTGATGCTCGTGTCCAAATTTCTTCCTTTAGTTTTCTTATGAAAGACAGGCATTTTAGAATGATCTTCAATTTCAATTTCGCTCTATGTGAGTTTTTGTGTGATCAGGGTGTAAAATACAGAGAGTCCGAGGGTCTGAACCTCCCTAATTAACCATTTGGACCCACCAAAAGCCTGATAATCAATGTTAAAAATATGTTATGGTGTTATAAACCAGTCAGTTGCTCATTACTTGTTTTGTAAAAAGTAGAAGCTGGCAGAAAGCTCTTCAGAAGTGGGATAGAAAGGCAGTGGTCAGTAAGTGCTTTACAGGCTGGACAGGGATACACATTTAAGTGGCTTCAGCCCATTAGGCACAGAGGAGAAAGTCAATCCTTTGACAGACCTCAGGAGGATTTAAGAAAGAGGGGTGAGATTTTTGCTAAAATTTTTAATTATGAGCGCAATGCTCAGCAGTCGTTGGTCTCAATGATGCTGAAGGCCGGGTTCATGTTGTCTGGGGTGAGACCTGTTCCTGAGACTGATCATAAATCCTAGGCTTTGGTTTGTAGATTGGATATTTATGGATGATGCAACTGAACTGCTTATGATATGCGCATTCTAACCAATGTCATTCTCCATAGCTAGATTATTGAATATTCCACAGTACCTGAGTAAATTTCAGTGTTCGGCCAGCGCTGACACACTAACAGGACCATAGGATATTTTACAGGTGCAGGGACCCTATCTTGGCTGGTCCCTGTCTTGATCTGTGGTGCTGAATTGGATTAAGTGGGATTAAGAACATTATGTAAATATTTAGCTCCTTTCATTAGAATGGCGTACCCATCTTAAGACAACACTTTTAACAGTGTTCTTTCAAATATATTGTGTAATATGGTTCATGGATTTATTAAAAATAGAGTTTACATAAAAATATAAATGTTAGATGTGCCACTAGTATAACCGGTACAAATCAGGGATCGGATACAGCATAACTTTTGATACGACATATCAAAATTGCTAAATTTTATTAGAATAACTGAATAAGCCTAGAAATAACTATAAAATGCAATAAGTAAATAGACCATTTGCACTTGCAATAAATGAAACTCACAATAAAAGGTGCTATATGAGTTTTTCAAATGATTCATGTCAAACTTTCCTGGAATGTGCCAATCAGTTCTAAGAATTCTTCAGAGTAATAAAAAAAAAAATCATAAGGAATCGATCTGTATGTTTATCATGGCTTCTTTGTAAAAGTTTTTGCTTTTTACTATGTAAAGAAATATACACTATCTTTTTAAAAGTCGTTTTCTTGTTGCCTAGATACCTGTAGCACAGAATCCACTGTGACTCCAGGGCTTTATTTCATAATTTTGAAGCTGCAGTCTGAAAAGAGAATAAAATGCTGCCCAGCTCAAAAGTCATGGCACTACTAAATCGTATATGAGGATTTTCAGACTCCCACTGTACTACACAGTAATTCTTCTTTTATAAAATTATATAAAGAAGCATAGTGGCACAGCAGTTAGTGCTACCGTCTCAGAGCTCTAGAGTCAAATCATAGCACCGTCTCCATCTGTGTGCTATTTGCATGTTCTCCCCACGTTTTATGAGTTTTCCTCGAGTGGTCTAATTGCCTCCCAGTACCAAAGAGATGCTGAAAGACATGCATGGTACGCATTTGGGGGGAGGGGGCATTCCAATGCCCAGATGTGCATGAATCAACCAGAGTGTCTATGTACTCAGACTGAAATCATGTTTTTTAACTGGAAAGTAGTCTATTACTATGTCAGGTTTTTTTCAAATATCTTACTGAATTCTCTTACTTTTTTGCAAAAAGAATGTTTGGAACTCCAAAATACTTCAATTGACACACTAAACCAAAAGACATAAAAAAACTGCATAAGACAAATATTTTTGTGAACTATCTAAAGTTCCGCCCCCTGCTTGCTTCGCTCCATAAACCCCTGGGTTTGGTTAACTGGATATACAATTTAAAGAGATTATTATTTTAGTGAATGAGTTATTGTCTTACAATATCTACATACAGTACTTCTGACATATCACCTATGTCCATATATTTGATCTCTTTTTGCTGTTCCGTTATTTCGCCGAGTAATAATTTCCGTTTGTGTGTGCTAATGCGATCTTTATTATCTTTTTTTTTTAACTTTCGAATTTCCCTACTTTCATATTTTTTAACCTGCTCTGCATGAGCATTGCGCCAACATTTTTGAACGTAATTATGAAGTCTTTTATTTCTGACCCAGATTTGACAAGATTTTCAATTCCTCTTGGCTGATTATTACTTTCCTTACTTTCTGAATTTGCACATAGATTATTATTGTTCTCTTGTGTATCATTTTTGCCTTCTTTTCTCTCCAATGCTTTTGTGTTTCTTTTCGACACACTGCTCTTTCTTCTTCGCTTAGTTGTTCACGTGCCTTCTAGAACGTATAACAAGAGCTGGGAGCACATGAAGTGTGTCTGCCGAAAGCATTCCAACAACTGCGAGGTTAGATGTCCGTGAACTTGTTTTAAATTGTTTGTAAGTTGAGCGTGACAGGTCTTGCTTCCTACAGTTGTAATGTCTAGTCTTGTGTGACGTCAAAGTGTCTCTCCGAGATAATCACGTCTCAACCCAAGATTTTTTTTTTATGTAATATATATATCGAATTATGTAATATATATTGTGAATTTCCCCTTGGGATTAATAAAGTATCTATCTATCTATCTATCTATCTATCTATCTATCTATCTATCTATCTATCTATCTCTATATTATATATATACAGTATATATATATATATATATACAGTATATATATATATATATATATATATATATATATATATATATATACACACATATATATTGTGGCGGATGGCCGGGTCCCATGCCCCTTTAATGTAAGGTCCGGGGGAGCAACCATGGGCTGCTCAATACCTCCCCCGGCACGCTTGGTGGCAGCCTCAGGTTCCCGCAGGGCTCCATGGGACATGGAGTTCTTCACAGCCCTGTTGGGACCCGGGGTGGCCGCCAGGGGGTGCTGCATGGGCTCCTGGGCCCAATTGGACGAATCTTCAGCCCCACCCGGGAATGCAACCGGAAACAGGTGATCAAGCACCTGGAGTCCTTCCGGGTGGGCCATAAAAGGAGCCAGCAACCACCACTCAACAGCCAGAGTTGAGAGGAAGAGGACTAAGCTTCAGGAGGAGGAGTGGTGGTGGAAGAAAGAGAGGAGTGTGCTATACCTTGTGTGTTTTCAGTTTGTGCTTGGGACTGTGTTGTGGCTGGGGGGATTACGGGGAAGACGTGCCCTCCAGCTGAAGAAAATAAAAGTTTATTTATTTTTATATGTGCCTCCCGTGTCCAATCTGTGTCAGGTTGGGCACTTATATAGCGCCTTGTTACAATATATATATATATATATATATATATATATATATATATATATATATAAAACGTTGGTTGGGAATATGCACTGATATGCATCACCACATGGTGAACTATCTGGACCAGAATGCAGTAGGTGACACTTCAGCACCACACTCGAACAGTGTCAGATTTTTTTTTTACAGTGGCTAGAGTGTCAATACTGCCACCAACCCCCAAGTTTGCCATTTAAGTTAGAGGACCTGCTTGCAGGGCTGGATGCAGATTAATATTATACCCAGGACGAAGCAAGAATCCAACGGAGTAAAGCTACTTCTGGCATTTACTGGAAACAAACCAGCAACCTTCTGATTGCAGCACAGATCCCTCAGAGCCACCACTCTGCCTGTGTTATTGTAATACACACATAGAAGTGAAGGTCTGTGATACAATTTGCATATTTATAGGTAGAATCACAAAGGGAGGAAACAAATCACGTATCTTAAAATAGTCTTTCAGTACTAAGCTTTCAACACCCATCATGTGTCATCATCAGAGGAAAATAATTAGAGGTACAGGAATCAAAAGACAATTTAAAGCAGGATTACCTCACCTTATAATAATCCAACCCTCTTACACCCATCTAACACCCTTTCCTAGTTTGCTATATATTTATAATATTAAAAAAGGCTTTATAACCAATACCTTCTGAACCCCAAATTACTAAACCACACCCAAGCCTCTTACAACCCCCTCCCCTCCATCCGCCCCCTTCACCAGCTACACATTACCTTTGATTCCTGTATGTCTAATCATTTTCCTCTGATGATGACCTGGCAGGTTGTCAAAAGCTTAGGAATAAAAATCTAATTTAAAATATGTGACTCTTTGTTTCCCTTTGTGGATCTACAAATATACAAATCGTATTAGAGACCTTAATTTTCATATATATATATATATATACATATTCATAAATATATATATATATATACAGTGCATCCAGAAAGTATTTACAGCCTTATTCCAAAATGGATTAAATTCATTTTTTTCCTCAGAATTCTACACACAACACCCCATAATGACAACGTGAAAAAAGTTTACTTGAGGTTTTTGCAAATTTATTAAAGATAAAAAAATTGAGAAAGCACATGTACATAAGTATTCACAGCCTTTGCCATGAAGTTCAAAATTGAGCTCATGTGCATCCTGTTTCCCCTGATCATCCTTGAGATGTTTCTGCAGCTTAATTGGAGTCCACCTGTGGTAAATTCAATTGACTGGACATGATTTGGAAAGGCACACACCTGTCTATATAAGGTCCCACAGTTGACAGTTCATGTCAGAGCACAAACCAAGCATGAAGTCAAAGGAATTGTCTGTAGACCTCCGAGACAGGATTGTCTCGAGGCACAAATCTGGGGAAGGTTACAGATAAATTTCTGTTGCTTTGAAGGTCCCAATGAGCACAGTGGCATCCATCATCTTTAAGCGGAAGAAGTTTGAAACCACCAGGACTCTTCCTAGAGCTGGCCGGCCATCTAAACTGAGTGATCGGGGGAGAAAGGCCTTAGTCAGGGAGGTGACCAAGAACCCGATGGTCACACTGTCAGAGCTCCAGAGGTCCTCTGTGGAGAGAGGAGAACCTTCCAGAAGGACACCATCTCTGCAGCAATCCACCAATCAGGCCTGTATGGTAGAGTGGCCAGACGGAAGCCACTCCTTAGTAAAAGGCACATGGCAGCCCGCCTGGAGTTTGCCAAAAGACACCTGAAAGACTCTCAGACCATGAGAAAGAAAATTCTCTGGTCTGATGAGACAAAGATTGAACTCTTTGGTGTGAATGCCAGGCGTCATGTTTGGAGGAAACCTGGCACCATCCCTACAGTGAAGCATGGTGGTGACAGCATCATGCTGTGGGGATGTTTTCAGCAGCAGGAACTGGGAAACTAGTCAGGATAAAGGGAAAGATGACTGCAGCAATGTACAGAGACATCCTGGATGAAATCCTGCTCCAGAGCGTTCTTGACCTCAGACTGGGGCGATGGTTCATCTTTCAGCAGGACAACGACCCTAAGCACACAGCCAAGATATCAAAGGAGTGGCTTCAGGACAACTCTGTGGCCCAGCCAGAGCCCAGACTTGAATCCGATTGAACATCACTGGAGAGATCTTAAAATGGCTGTGCACCGACGCTTCCCATCCAACCTGATGGAGCTTGAGAGGTGCTGCAAAGAGGAATGGGCTAAACTGGCCAAGGATAGGTGTGCCAAGCTTGTGGCATCATATTCAAAAAGACTTGAGGCTGCAATTGCTGCCAAAGGTGCATCGACAAAGTATTGAGCAAAGGCTGTGAAAACTTATGTACATGTGATTTCTCAGTTTTCTTATTTTTAATAAATTTGCAAAAACCTCAAGTAAACTTTTTTCATGTTGTTATTATGGGGTGACGTGTGCAGAATTCTGAGGAAAAAAATGAATTTAATCCATTTTGGAATAAGGCTGTAACATAACAAAAGGTGGAAAAAGTGATGCTCTGTGAATACTTTCTGGATGCACTGTATATATATATTTTGTCACAGGTGGCTGGGGGGGGCAACCCGGCTGGGACGCCCCAGAGGAACCAGAGGAAGGCTTATTCCTCCCCCAGACCACGTGGGGGCGATCGCCCTGGTGGCTATGGGGACCACGGGTACAGAGCTTTGAAGCTCAGCCCTGTAGGGGCCCATGGTCACTGCCAGGGGGCACCCCAATGCCTATGGAGCCCTGGACCTCAGCACTTCCGCCACACCCAGAAGTGCTGGGGGGAAGAGGATCGGGGACACCCGGAGTGCTTCCGGGTGCGCAGCCGGCACTTCTGCCACACTGGGGAGTGCCAGTGGAAGATTGTCGGGAGGCACCTGGAGCACATCCGGGTGATTATAAAAGGGGCCACCTCCCTCTGTTCGTGGGCTGGAGTTGGGAGGTCAAGAAGACAAGGTCTTGGTGGAGAGGCAAGGATGCGGCCTGAAGGAAGAGGCATTGTGTTGTTGGCCTGGACTTTTGGGGACTTTGGGGTGTGTGTACACTTATTGTAAATATGAAAGAGTATAATAAACGTGTGTTGGGTGATTTAAATGTGTCTGCCTGTCTGTGTCCGGGTCGAGCTACACAATATATATATATATATATATATATATATAGATATATATATATATATATATATATATATATATATATATATATATATATATATATATATATATATATATATATATATATCATTGCATTCGTAGTCTGTGTCACAATCTGATTGTATGGGTGGTTACCTACCAGGTAACGTTTGTGGTTGGTCAGCAAGTCAGCTAACATCCACCACGGTGCCCTCATTTCAGTTGCGAGAAGCAGATCATAGAATGGTTGAAATAGTTTACTGTCAAATAATGCAAAGAGTACGCGACACGTGTTTCGCCCTAATTCTGGGCTCATCAGGCGTACACACTCACTGCACCCCCCTCTCAGGGAATTGAACCTCGGACGTCAGCGACGAAGCCTCTAAAGTTGCGCCACGGCGTGTGGTTCATTCATTTCACAGCATGTAGATCGGGGTATTACATTCATTGCATTCGTAGTCTGTGTCACAATCTGATTGTATGGGTGGTTACCTACCAGGTAACGCTTGTGGTTGGTCAGCAAGTCAGCTAACATCCGCCACGGTGCCCTCATTTCAGTTGCAAGAAGCAGATCATAGAATGGTTGAAAAACTATTTCAACCATATATATATATATATATATATATATCTATATATATATATATATATATATATATATAAATATATATCTATATATATATATATATATATATATATATATATAAGTATGAATCGCAATCTGATTATTAGGTGGTTACCTACCAGGTAACAATTATGGTTGGTTGGCCAGTCGGCAAACATTCACCATGTCTTCTCAGTTGCAAGAAGCAGCTTATAGATATGTGATACAGTATCTGCCAAATAATACAAAGAGTACACGACACATGTTTCGCCCTTATTGGGGATTATCAGGTGTATGCACTTTTGCATCCCCTTACAGGGATCAAACCTTGGACTTCAGCACCTCAGGCAAAACCTCTGACGCTGTGCCATGATGGCTGGTTCTCTTATTTGGCAGGGTGAAGAAGAGCTCCATTACGGATGAAACACGTGTCTTATTTGGCAGATACTGTATCACATATATATACATATACATATACTGTATATACATATACACATATATACACACATATACACAGTTGTGGCAGATAGATAGATAGATAGATAGATAGATAGATAGATAGATAGATAGATAGATAGATAGATAGATAGATAGATAGATAGATAGATAGATAGATAAAATATTAAGTACATTTTTATAGCGCTTTTTTAACCTACTCAAGGCAATTTACATGTAGATTGGGTAGCCTGGTATAATGATAACATTAACAAGCTTAAACAAAACATTAGAAGGATGCAATGCAAGTGGTAAGAAGTCCTCCAAATGCAAGGAAAGAAAGCTAACAAGAAATAATTATTTCTCAAATCTAGTAGGTAAGGATAGAAATAATCCAAAATTCTTATTTGACATAGTATCCAAATTAATTCAAAGCCATGCAGCAACATTAGTCCAAATTCCACTAGCCTATGATAGTAAGGACTTGAAGTTATCTGTGATACATTTACATTTACATTTAGCAGACGCTCTTATCCAGAGCGACTTACAACAGTGCTTAGTAGTCTACGACTGTTCTTCAGTCTTTAAGGCTAGGATTAAATCTACTGTCATTAAACAAGTTACCGCTGACCAAGTTGTACACAAAAACATGCTAGAAGAAAATAATAGTAAGTTGTTAGTACTAGGAGTTAGTACAAAAAAATTATTTTTTTTTTTTTTTTTTGAGAAAAGGGTAGAAAAAAAGTATGGGGACTTTAGTTCCCATAGTGCTGTTTAAAGAAGTGTGTCTTCAGACGACGTTTGAAGACAGTGAGGGTCTCCGCTGTTCGTACAGCAAGAGGAAGTTCGTTCCACCACTGAGGAGCCAACACTGCAAAGAGTCTTGATACAGTTTCTAATAGCGCCATCATTAATGTGCCCTCTGACATTAAAATTCCTGTTAGGTGCAACCATGTAGTCTTTGATTTCTTTAAGCCAATCCCTTATAAACATTTTATTGAACTGGTCACATCATCAAGCTCCTCAAATTGTATTTTGGACCCCATCCTGACTAACTTAATTAAAGAAACGATTTCTATAACATGGAAGCCTATATCAAACCTTCTTAATACATCAAGGCTATGTACCTAGTGCTCTTAAACTAGCAGTTATAAAGCCCATAATAAAAAAGCCAAAGCTGGACACAAGTGTATTAACCAATTATCATCCAATTTCAAAAATCCCCTTTATTGGAAAGATCTTAGAGAAGGCTGTAAGGCAACACCTGTCTATGCTTCTTCACAAGCATAAGATTCTTGAGTTATTTCATTCAGGTTTCAGACCTTATCATAGAACAGAAACAGCCCTTGTCAGGGTAAGAAATAATCTGCTAAAGTCCGCTGACCAAGGAAATATTTCATTACTGATCCCACTGGACCTCAGTGCAGCGTTTGATACAGTTGACCATTATATACAATTGAAAAGACTTGAAAATGTTGTGGGAATCAGTGGATGTGCACTCCCATGGTTCACATCAGACCTACCTGGGAGATTTCACTTTGTGAATACAAATGAGTAACTCTCCAAATAAACTCCTGTTAAGTATGGAGTTCAGGTTCAGTCTTGGCCCCAACATTGTTTTCCTTGTACGTGTTACCTCTAGGAGATATTATTTGTAAACATATTAATTTCCGCTGTTATGCAGATGATACACAGTTGTACATCTCTGCTAAACTTGATGAGGAAGTGAAATTGTCCCAAGTAGAATAGTGTGTAAAAGATATTAGAGATCAGATTAGTAATTATTTTCTGATGTTAAATTCCAAGGAAACAGAAATATTGTTGCTTGGCCCTAAACCTGCAAGGAATAGGCTGTCCGTATAAATGGTTTTTTATCCACACCATTTATTACACTAAGAAATTTATCTGTCAGCATCGACACTAATCTATCTTTCAATACACACATAAGTAATATCTGTAAGACAGCATTTTTCCATCATCGCAACATTTCAAAATTGTGACGGATGCTGACAATGCAAGATGCAGAAAAACTTGCGCATGCATTGTGGAGAAGTGGAAGGACACTCAAAGATGCCAAGGGAATGTTGGGGTGCCAGCTGGCACACCCCATTTAACAACAACAACAACAACAACATTTATTTATATAGCACATTTTCATACAAATAATGTAGCTCAAAGTACAATCCTAACACATAAATATTATTAAAGAAAGCAGGCACTTGATGGAGCAAAAGGTAAACAAAACAACAGAAATAAGTCTTCACGACTCTCCAGGGTTAACACCTCGAGAGAGTGGGTCTTTTCCAGGAGCTCCATTCCGACCGCAGTTCGAGTACAGATTGAGATGACTGTCGCTGGGGCATCCGGTCTTTTATAGTGCTTCTACCAGAAAAGGCAATGTTAGTTAAACTCAGTGGGTGTCCTGTCAGTGCTCTAGGCAGAAAAAGAGATGATATTGCTAGTAACAGTGCCACCTCTCACCCTGGGGTGGTATCGCTTACCTCAGATTTGCCAAACGGTGATCCTCTGATGGCATTTATAACTTCTAGAGCAGACTAATACAAAGCACTACTAATAGAATACTTGGCAATTTCTATTAATAAACTTTATAAGCTCAAAATTCACCAACCAGTATACTCACAGGGACCAGTGTTGTCTTGCCTTCACTGGTTACCTATTACATTTTGTGTTTATTATAAAATCCTGCTTTTAACCCATAAAGCCAGGGTGTTATACCGTGTTAGCCATTATGAATATAGTGAAAAGTCAAGCAAAATGACACCTTTTATTGGCTAACTAAAAAGATTACAATATGCAAGCTTTCGAGGCAACTCAGGCTCCCTTCTTCAGGCAAGATATAATATTTACGTGACCTACTGCTTATATACTGTCCACCATGACACATTCGATCTCAAGATTCTGGTCTTCTACTAGTACCAAGAAAAAGCAAAAATACAAGAGATGGCAAACCCTTCTGTTACAGAGCCCCTCCAGCTCTTAGTCTTTCTGTAAATGTTCAGGGCTCAGACACTGTGTCAATGTTAAGTCCAAGTTAAAAACACATGTATTTAGTCTAGATTACAGAATAGTTGATTATTCCATCTCACTTTGCCTGAAATAATCGGCCCCTTCTACTATATCAAGGTGCAAGGAAATTTGGGAGCTGGGCCACAGACAAATGTGGATGACTGAGAGATCAGTGCTGTTGCCTTCCTCTTGCTGGATCATTTACAGTGGTGGAAAGGTGCTGCAAGCACTCTGACCTTGGCTACTGTCTTTCTTCTCTCTTTTAGTTAGGTTGGCCTAGCCAGGGATACTAGAGCTGACTATTGTACTCACAAAAAAATAACATTATGGAATGAATGGTCGACTCAGATGTTGCTAACACACTGTCTTGATTCTCTCGAGCTATTCTGGAATCTGCACCATGAGGTCTTTGCAGGGTATGCCAACCTGTTTTACTTGGAATCCAAGTACTGGCTGGGCACAAACATGCTTAGCTACAGGTAGATGACCTCTTCTAAAGTGCAGGTAATATGGCTACTAGCTGTGTGATAAGAGATAACAACAGCTACTATAGATGGGCTGTCTACAGTAGAACCAATTACTACTGCTTACTCTGCATTATTAGATGTTGCTCCACTAATTAAGATACATATTTCTGTGAACTATTCAGAGTGCCTAAGATTTTTGAACAGTACCTCATAAATATATATACATTCTCTTACTTTGCTAATCCATTTCAAATATGCAAGGGACTATAGAAAAAGTGGGTTCAGAAAATTATTATTCTATGAGGTTTTTATGTTTACAAGTCTATATGTGTAAAATTAAAGAAGTTGCAGGTTAAGTCATCTGGATTTTACTGTCCAGTCACTTCATTAAGCATTTTTTACTGTATGTGCTACAATTAATGGTTTACTAAATAATTTTTATTTCTTCAGTTTTTGTAAAATATCATTTTATTGTTACTTGAAAAAGAACTAAAGCACATTTTGGTTTGTTGCATGGGCAATACTAGGGAAGTGTAGGAATATAAGAATGTTTAGTGCTTTAGAATGTATCCTTCGTAGTTTCTAAATAGATGGCTAGATCCCAAGGTCCAAGTTATGTGCAGAAGACAAAAAAGAGGACAGACAGTGGTAGGTATTATTTATCTTCAGACACATGTGTAAATAGGAGATAAAGCAGGACAGACAGTGCCCATATTGATATACAATGACAGCAATAATATTCTTATTTATACAGAAAATTAGGTAACAGTTGAAAAGCATTAAAAAAAATTGGCAAAGTCCATCCAACCATCCATCCATCTCTCCGTTCAGAAGGCACTGAACACAAAGCAGCATTCAACCCTTGCCTGCACTCATACTAAGTCAAAGATGTGAAAGAAAGCCAACTCAATCAATCAAAGCCTACGCAGATACTGGGACCAGGTCAAAATTCCACACAGACAATAGGAGAGCTGGGAATTAAGCCTGGGCACTTGGAGCTGTAAGGCAGTGCAATAATCACTGCAGCCATTACTGTAAACTGTAAAAACGGTGTAGGAATTCAAGTCAGAAAGACGCTCAACAAAACTACAGTTGTGTGTATTGTTTAACAAGTATGCAGTACAATCACCCTAAGAAGTGAATGGGACAGTGTAATCAATCCATATTTATTGTGTATAGCATATATAGCACCTTTCAAATCATAAGATCATAGGATATTAGAGGAGGTGTTTCATAAGGCATGCACACAACAGTACAATAAAGTGCAAGAAACGAGTATGAAGGGTGCCTGAGCGCTGTGGTCATCTTAAACGCCAACGTGTGTTTTTTCATTTTGACATTAAAAAAAAAGGGAGAGCTGAGTTACATTTTCGTAAAGGGCGGTGCAGTGGTTAGTACCGTTACCCACTGACGGTCAAAGCCCTTATGACCAAACCTCAGGCACCACCAAACGCCCACCTTGGTGTTTGTACAGCGCATCCCCCGGATGACGGCGCCATAGCGGGCCACCTCTGCCGCTGCCTCGCGACCAGTGCGTCTTGGATTCAAACTCCACGCTCCGTTGTTGTCCATGAGTCGTTGGCACGCTCTTCCGTTCCCTATGTGGTATTTACTTCTACTTTCTCAAAGTCATGCAGTTTAATGTAATTGGTTACTTTAAATTGAACCCGTATGTTCGCTGGCCCTTCATGGAATCGCGCCCTGTCAAAGAGCTACTCCAGCCTTATTGCTGATGCGTTTTGATTCCACCCCAGACCCCAAAGTAGATTTTGTTCCATTTTCATGTGTTTTTTTTTTTTTTTTTTGCATTCGTTTATGTTTGGATGTATGTTGCTAAATTTACACTATATAAGCGAGTGTAGACGAGTGGGTGCACTGGCTGGATGGTCATCTTGAGCCCTACGATACCGGGATTGGCTCCGGATCTCTGCGAACCCGAAATGCAGAAGCGAGTTAGAAACTTAACAGATTGGTTGAGGTTTACTTTCTTCACCTCTCCAGAAAATAGACTTTGCGTATCCAATTCCTTAAAAGGAATTATGGTTTAATCCCTACACCCCCATCGACGCCGTCGTGTACAGTGCATGGCTGCTTGAAGTCGCTACCCCCTTGGCCACTTCTGAACATTCCGGCTGAAAGATTTAATTTGCAGACTTGCCAGCATAAAAACATAACGGTGTTTGTCGCATTGACTGTATCTTGGTTATATTATAGGAGAGTAACGGTTTAAAGCTGACTAATATCAATTCTCATTAAGTAATAATACATTTTAAATTTTGCTTTTGGTTAAACAACACGTAAGGATTAAATACTGTCTCAGCAATGCCATCAATTGCCAGATAGATAGATAGATAGATAGATAGATAGATAGATAGATAGATAGATAGATAGATAGATAGATAGATAGATAGATAGATAGATAGATAGATAGATAGATAGATAGATTTCATTCATGCGGTTTCCGCCGTGATACTGAGGTGGTCTCTGCTGGTTTTGCTGGGGACTCGCTGAGCGCCACAAGGTGCTCCTCCTCCGCTGACAGATCGCTCCGCTCTTCAGCCGCCAGACTCATCAGTCCTCTTCTGTGCAAGGAGAACGGAGTTGCGTTCTGAGAAGCAAGACTTTTCGAATCGCAAAGAGGAAAAAGAAAGAAACCTCATGAATCTGCGCAAGGTCAAGCATCCACTGAGCTGTTGGGAAATTGAAACGCTGCCTTGAATGTATTTGGATTCATTTAATGCAGCCCCGTTGCGCTCCGTTTACCGAGTTTTTCGGATTTTGTCGTAGATTTAAAGGACTGGAGTGCAATATTTTGAAAAGTACCGCTGCAGGTAACATTTATTTCCTTACTTTTACTGAGTAAACACGCTTATTATCACCTTATCGTAAAAGATAGTAATATTAATAATGAAAACAATCATCTCTGTTGTGTTAGCTTTGGGTTTCTTCACATAAATCGGTTTAAATTAGGTTGTGTTTTGATATAAGCAAATTGTCATCCGTGTTTATGTGTTTAATTCGTCTGTGATGTTTGTACATAGTTGGGAGAAGTAGGAAAATACTGCATCTTTAGCAGAGTAGAATCGCTACACCTGTACATCTCTCGTGAAAACGTGAAAGCGCCGCTGGTATCCTACTCGCAACATCATTGAACAATGTTTAAAAAGTCATATGAAGGGACGGGCACGAGGAGGAGCTGATCTTAAAGTAGTGCGTTTTACTATCTATCTATCTATCTATCTATCTATCTATCTATCTATCTATCTATCTATCTATCTATCTATCTATCTATCTATCTATCTATCTATCTATCTATCTAGATAGATAGATAGATAGATAGATAGATAGATAGATAGATAGATAGATAGATAGATAGATAGATAGATAGATAGATAGATAGATAGATAGATGTCTTTGAGAAAAGGGACCGTCTGTTTTCGTTTTGTCAAATGCCCCATCACGGAGAGCGCCAGCCAATTCCAGCAACAAATATCGCATGACAGGAACCATCCCTGGACAGAATGGCACACTCAAGCAAGCAGAATATTGTAATTAATGCTTAAATTTACCGGCATGCTATATATGCTATGGCCACAAAAGAAGAATGAAAGACTGGACTTTTAATCTGTAGCCTACTGTAGGAAAAAACACCTGATTTCTGTGAAGATTTTGTTTCAAAAAACTGTGCGTCAATCGGACTTCGTGTGGTTTCTTTCATTATTTGAACAAAACAGATTTAGTGTCAAATATACTTTTCTTTCTTTCTTTCTTTCTTTCTTTCTTTCTTTCTTTCTTTCTTTCTTTCTTTCTTTCTTTCTTTCTTTCTTTCTTTCAATAAACCACATTTAATATCTAATATGCTTCAGATTAATTGGAAATCTTCTCAACACGTATTGAGCGCATACGGTTAAATACAACGCCGATTACTTAGGATATAGCGGGTTGGATAATGGATGGATGGATGGTTTGATCTTTCCAGATACCGTAATTCATATATATGTTATAAAACTTTGCTCACATAGCCTATATACTGTTTAAATTCAGTATGTATACTGTATGTCTGTATATAGAAAAACAGTTGTTTGCAAAGAAAACAGATGTTATAAAAAGATTTGGCGTATATTACAGGATAAATAACAGCAGTATATATGCAAACCTGTGTGACTTAGCCAAGTTAGTAGATAGGCATAGCAGATAGCAGGGCTGCCTCACAGCTCCAAGAAACTTGGTTCAAATCCTGGCTAGGTCACTGTTTGTGAAGAATTTGCACCTCCTCTCCAAAGTGCATGAGCTTGTGTCTCCGTTCAATATAACCCCCAGCCCAATTTTTTCCTAGTCTTTAGTGGTTGTATTGAACAGAGACTCTACATTGGTTCTTCATAAATGAGTATACCCAATCAAAGTCTTACATTCTGTAAAGAGCTGACTCCTGCCTGACACTTGATGCTCGGACTCTTGTGGCTCTGAATGAATTAGGAGGGTCAGTCAATTGGTAGATGGATAGTTTGAATATATATATGGATACTTAATCTGTAAGTGCACAGTGCTAATAATTGTCCAGGTGTGACATTCATGTTATTATTTTAGTTATAATAATATAATTATTAAATATCATTGTTAGTAGTAGAAGTAGTAGTAAGTATAGTTTTCTACATTTTCTTAAAGCATAAACACATGGTCATATACTGTATGTCTAAGGATGGCACTGCGTAGTTGTATTTTACTGGCCTATTACTTAATTTTTATATATAAGATGCTACTTGTTGTTACTGTTCTCTTAGTAATATTGTTCTCATCAATTATTTTAACATAATTAGTAATACTTATTGAAAAAGAAAAATAATTCAAAATGTGTCATGTTTCACTTGTAGCAGTGATATTAGGTGTAGGTCAATAAGAATGTCTTTTGTTGTATAATATATTTATTTAAGAGAAGGATGGATCCCCATGTCCTAGATATATGGAAAAGATGGGGGAGTGGGTGGGTATGATTCACAGTTAACTATTGGTAAAGCTAGCACCATCACAGGACTGACTCTGGAGGCTGTTGTAGAGAAGAAGATGGTGGCTAAATTAAATGCCATCACCAGCAATTTTGCCGATCCATCCAGGGGGTGCTTTCTTGAAGTACTTTCAGTCACAGGCTTATTTCGCCATGGTGCAATAAGAAACACCTCTGGGGATCTTTTCTGCCCGCTGCCATTAGGCACTTCCGATGCTTCCCCTAGACTTCCCTTCCTTCATTTCATGTAGGAGACTTAGGAAGATAGAACAGACTTCAATGTATTACTGTTATTTTTAGCATACTATTTGTGGTATTGTATGCTTTAATCTTTTGTCTTATATTGTACTTTAGTTGATATCTTTGTATTTTATGTTTTTGCTGTGCTATGCATATGAATTTCCCTTTGGAGCCTAATAAAGTAAACCTAACCTAATCTAACAGAAATAATTACGCATGGATAGTATAGTTTAGTAGGTATTTCAAATTTGGTTATATGATATTTATAAATTGCTCAAATATCTTAGAATAATGTGATATGCTTTAGGACATATTTGTAATGGCCACAGGAAGTAGAGGGTGACATAGGATTAACAGTTACAGTCCATGTCAAATGTAATAGTAAGAAACAGAGTTTCATGTGTACAACAGAATACAGTGATTTAAGATCTTATCGTAGCTTCTAGCCCAGAGATATATGTGCAGAAGTGGCGCTCATCATGCTTTATCAAATCACTAACAAGACAAAAATGAACAGAAGTTTATAGTCACGTAAAATGTTTAGCAATATGACATCATACATAATATTTGTACAGACAAGACAAAACCTCAGATAGATAGATAGATAGATAGATAGATAGATAGATAGATAGATAGATAGATAGATAGATAGATAGATAGATAGATAGATAGATAGATAGATAGATAGATAAAATTACAGTTTTAATAATTAACTTAAGGTAAGTTCCACAAAGAAATTCTATGGCACTTTTTAAATAATAACACAAATTAAAAATCAATATAGTGACAAGAGCTAAAAATGAAGGAAATCTTATAAGTCTTTTCACCCTAAAGTTGGCCAATACAGAAATATAATACTCACTGTCAACTTCACTGCAAGTCTTCAGGCTATCTCGTAAAAAAAACCATCATATGAAGGTGTCTGACAAAAATGGTGCCTATAGAACTTTACATATTACGATAGCAGCACTGGTTCTTCCTTAGGAAAGTGTCGCCTGTAGGGTAATTGGACAGAAGAAATAAGGTAAATGTTTCTTACAACATAAAAAAAAAAAGTTGAGGATGGCAGTGTGAAGAAGTGCTTAGCACTGCTGCCTTGTGCATCCTGTAAGCTAGGTTTGAATAATGTGCCCATCTGTTGTCCATGTGTAGCCTGCATCTGATCAGGACAAATAGCCATTTTGTTTAAATGAAGTGGATATTCGGTAATTTTATCCATGTTTAGATTAAATTCTAAATGCCCAGCTTTTTACATGTTCCATTTTTCAACTTGACTACTTTTCCCCTCTGTTCCATTAGTATTCTCAAGAGTGAATTTCACTGAGTATCTCACTCTGTTAATCACTTTTTGTATTTTGAACACTTTTGTTAGTTTTGCCACTCAGTGCAAACTTAATGGAATCATCTAGTATGTTATTGTATTGTAGCACATACCATTTGTCTCCAGAGACACACCAACTACCTCTAGAGTCGACAGAGTCTAGGGCAGTAATCGGGTGTCTTTTCTGGCAGGGTGGTGATCATAGTGGTGCTGTTTGAAGTGAAGGTCTTTATTTATATTTTACCCCTTATGAAAATGAAATGCATTTAAAATATATATATATATATATATATATATATATATATATATATATATATATATATATATATATATATATATATATATATTTTAAATATATTACTAACAATTAATATATTAAAAAAAAGTTATTCTTAAAGGATACATATTTTACAGTATCTGGCAATACACTGAAGTACTTTATAAAATATGTAAATTATTGCCATTTTTGTATATGGTGATGCATTTTTCAAAGTATAAAAACATAGTTCTTAATATATTCTTTAAATACATTGAGGAGTTTGCTGCCAAAATATTTCACAAAATATATTTCAATATATTTAAAATTTTTAAATACTAGTTATCCTGTGAAATATATTTTAATATATATATATAAATATATTTGTACTAAGGAGGCAAGCCCCCTAGCGCCTTTGGAGCCCAACCCTCAGTTGCGGCCAGAATGTTAGTAAAATCTGTAAATGTACAAAAGAAAAAATATTATTTATTGGAGTCAAAAATCATAAAATTCTATAAATATGTAAAAGAAAAATTAATTATCATTTAACGGAGTAAAAATCATAAAATGAGAATAAAATATTTACTGTCTTACCGATCCCGTTAAAACTGAGGTCCACTATGCTCGATGAACAACTTTCTTGATATTTTAGTTTATAATTTAAAAACCGAATAACAATCTCAAAATCTAACAACATCACATTAAAGTTCGATAAATTCTGAAAAGAATGATACCAAACATATATATGTAGGTTTTAAAATAAGCCCAATTTAAAATGTGACAAAAAACAAGTTAACTAAAAATAGGTGATTTCAAACAAATTGTATCAAAAGAGATATTTTTAAATCTTTAACATTCTTGATTTTGATATGATGACTTTTAATTTTACTTGTAGCTTGTTACTTTATATCTTGATATGCTACATAAGAATGTACAATTTTCTCTAAAATAAGTTTTGCTTGGGATCCAATGTGCTAATATTCCAGATTTATTTCTATTTAAAATTATTAGCTGGAGAGTACATTTATTCATCTGCAAGAAACTATAGTTGGATAGATATGCATTTGACAAACATTCTGCCAAAAACTACTTGAATACATTTTTAAATACAGATTTATACAAGTGATAGAATCAAACAGAAGACTTTGCCATTTAGGTGTAGAACAGACTCCAAAATAAGATTGGAAGAGCCCAAAATAAAGTTTCTGTTTTTTATTATCAGGAATAAAAACAGAGGAAAGTATGCAGCAAATGGAGTAAAACATGTACACATACAAAATAATACCCATTATACATTGTGAAGCCCAAGGGCGTACGGCCGCCCTAACGCAGACACAGACAGACAGGACATAGGTTTTAGTCCACACAGCACACGGTTTATTCACAAGTGCGCTTTACAGCACTAAGGTTAAACACCAACAGAGTCCCTTTACCGCCTTCTCCAGTCTTCCTGAAAGGCTTTGCCCTCTTCCTCCCGACTCTGGCCACTGACTCCTGGTGACTGGCCCCTTTTTATAGGGCACCTGAAAGGGCTCCAGGTGCTCAACGAGCTTCTTCTGGCAGCACTTCCGGGTGTGGCGAAAGTGCTGTCACATGGGGCCCTGCAAATGTCCGGGCACCCCCGGCCCCAACAGGTTTGAGCTTCTATGCTCATGACCCGTGGCCCCACTGGAAACCAAGGGGGTTGTCCTCTGTCGGTCCCGGGGAGAAACGATATTGAAAATTCTCTTTCCCCTGGTCTAGCCATAATCAGGGCGTCCCGGCCGGGTCCACAGTGAGCCCACTACTTAATCCAGTTGCAGTCCTTCCTATATCTTGAGACGTTCTTCCAAACCAGTGGCCTCTTCTCTCTTCACCTCATAAAGTGAACACTTACTTCTACGTTTCCATCTGACTGTGGACCTAGCAGAAAGAGTGGAGGATCTTAATAGCCTGACCTTAGTATATTACTGGTTTCATTACATTTCTCCAGAGAAGACCTCTCAGATCAGATTCCTCCTGTGAAACCTTCCACAACAAGTACCTGGAGCCACCTTGTCAGCCACAGGTATCACTGCAGGCTTACATAATTCATTTTGCCTTAAAGTCACAGGCATCAGTTCAGGAACCCAATATCAGTAGTTGCTGGGTAGTGCCTATTCACCTGTATGGGATGTAGTAAAATCGACTGCTACTCAGCCTACATCCCTTTACAATGTTAATACTCTAATGTGCAGTTTTATTTGAGTCCTTATGCTGAGGAACAAGTAAAGTGTTTCCTGAAATTTAAAAAAAGCATACACAATTGTTCCACAATGGAAGAAACTGCAGCCTAAATGCTGGCACAGCTACCTACTTGAAAAATGTTTAGTGAATTACAGGGAGCTAGGAATAAACTGGATTAATTACAAAGACCGTGTCAGTTAAAAAAGACAAGCCAAACAAATTAATGATTTTCCTGAAGCATAGATCAGGACACGCAGTATATTCTGTGTCTTATACACAATATATTTGGGAAAAAGTTTGCTACAAAATATTACATGAAATATGTGTCATTATATTTAGGATATAATCATAAAAATATTTATATTATACTACATTACTAAATTATACTATTATACTATTCATATATTTTTGGGTATATTACAGTATATTTCATTTTGTAGGGGATCAATTTAATTCTTTTATTGTCCCAAGAAGGTTTTACAGAAAGGCCACAACATAATATTAAAACACAGCAACCAAACATAAATGTAGTTCAAATGACATTTAGCAATACACATAATACTTATGGTGAAACATTAGATCAAACATATCGCACATAAAATTTAAAACAACATATAGACTTGACTGATGCAAATGCTAACTGTTCATCTCATAAGTTAAGCCTGTGGATGTTTATTAAAGTTGAACTTCTTTAGAAGATTAATAAGTGTTGGGATGAAGGAGTATTTGAACCAGTTGCTTTTTATCCTTGGAACGTTGAACCTGTGGCCTGATGACAACACCTGAATTTAAGAATTTAGTGGGTGAGTCCTGTCTGACAGAATACACCCTGCTTTCTGCAATACTCTCTTATTAAACAGGTCAGTGATATTTGACATTATTTTACTACTCTGTTTTACAATTTGATTTTTTCTGTTTTTGTTGCAGACATTAAGATTTCCAAACCAGGACAGCAGAACATAAGTAAAGGCAGACTTAACACAAGATTTATATAAGTGTTACACAAGGGCAGGGCTCATATTAAAAAGACTTGTGTTCTGTAAACAGCAGTGGCACTGCTGTCCCTTTTTACTTCATTGTATACAAATTATAGGGAAAGTATTGTAATCGTCCAAAGATTCGATGTCAGGATTTTGATGAATCTTGACGCTTTAGACCTCCCTGACTTTCTCATATATGAAGTATTGGAATCCTCCAAAAATTCAATTTCGAGATTTTGATGAATCTCGATGTTTTAGACCTCCCTGAGTCTGAAAACACCACTTTTGGAATTATGTCTTTGTGTCTGTCTCTGTGTGTGTGTGTATGTAAACACGATAACCTGAGTATGCTTTCCGTTAGGTCAACCAAATTCCGCATACAGGTCTATGTACAAAATGTAGATTTCTATCAACGTTTGGGCTATTTATGCTAACCGGAAGTGGTACTTTACCTTTTATTCATACAGCTGCAGAGTCCGATTTATTCAACTTTACTTTTATAAAAACTTTTCAATATATTATTAATTTGATTTGTTGCTGATGGTTATTTAATGTACCTAATATAAAAATATAAGGTACTTTTCTATTATCGTGACACACAAATCAAAATCAGACAATTTACCCCTACCCAAATCCTAAACTTAATCTCACAAATCAGGCAGTAACAGTAACATGGGTCTCTAATCTTAATAAAATAACCCTCCGGAACATAACCCTAATATTAAAATTAGTCTCCAAGTAGGCAGGCACATGATGCCTTAATTTGTGTTACGATAATAGAAAAATACCAAATATAATCATTGTCTTTTGCTTTACTCCTCAAATATCCATCCCCATATCTGAGTATACAACAAAGTCAAGGGGAGACCACTCCCGATTTTTGAAGATGGCTTCTGTATTTTCATTTTTAGTAGGTTATTTAAAATAACATTGCTTTATCAGTTAAAATTAATCAAAATTTTTATGTTACCTTATATATATATATGTATATATATGGTCACAAATTACCTGAGAAAGGTTTAATGTGGTAATTGCATACAATATTGCTTTCCTCAGTTATCTACTACAGCATATCTTTGAGAAAAAGTAAAAGGGACTGAAATGCAATGTGAAAGCATTTGAAGATAAAGAAGCTTGCGGGTTTATATACTAGATTACTCATTCTGGAGGTGGCTAGAGATCTTTTTATTAAAGGCGATTGAACACAGTATTCATGTTTGGAGTTAGAATTTCACAAAATATATTCCTCCAATGTTGAAATGTATTTCCCCCAAGCTTTACTGTCGATTACATGGCTCATAACACATGAACATTTTCTTTGTGATGCATAAACCATATACATTTTTTAATAAAAACTCAACAGATAGAGTGGTTTGCAGCAGTGTTGATGCCTTGTCGCACACATTAATACAAAAGACGTACTTCTTTGAGATGTATTTTGATTCAATAATTGGACTTTATGTTTCATTTTTACTTATTCATCTGATTGACCTTCAGATTGTTATGCTTGCATGCTGTGATTTTATGAATAAGCAATGTCAGTTTTGATCAACGTTAAGGAACATGCTGGTCAAGTCAGCTGTTAAAGGAAAGCCAGCTGAGTTACTTGGGCTTTAGTTTTATTTTACATATTTTTAATTGCAACTGTTCTTCAGAGTACTACTAATAAAACAAATTTCAGCTGGTTCAAGGGCTCCCAATTTTAAAATATGCCTTACATACTAGCCTTCTTTTTCCATTTTTAATTTATTTTCTGAGATTTTATTTGCATGTGGGTTTTATTTTTTGATAACATTTCTTTATTTGTTTTTATTGAACTTAGTAAGTTTAACCAAATGACGTTCAGCAGTTTTTAATCATAGCTACTGAAGTACACAGTCCCATGGACCTAAAATAAAAGGCAAAAAAGAACCAAGTTAAAGATTAATAGCTGTTGATACATCTTGTGTTTTGTAAACAGTTACTACACAAGGCTAAATTTGACAATCCTCTCATTTGTCATTTCTGTCCCTTGGGCGTTCTTGCATTCCGCATCCTGGACTTTGTCTTGCCTGCCTATGAGCCATCGTGTTTGTCTGCTGCTCAATTGCTCCTTATTCAAGATTGTTTCTTGCTTGTCAATGTGATTCAGCACCTTGTCTGCTTATTACTTCTCATTTGTCATCTTTTTCTTCTAATTGTGGTGTTATTTGTTACATAAATGGCTTCTGTGAATTGCTTGATGCTCAGAAGATGCTGCTGCTGTTGTTTTACTTTACACTATGTCACTTGATTATGTACTTACTTTGCTGTAACAAACACACGACTACAGATAATTTTCCCAAGGCTGCTGCTATGTAAAATGTTTTTAATTTCTGTTCATAAGCTTTCGACTAAGACCAAGACCAAGACCAAGGTTCTAGCCCCAGCAATTTAGGAGTAATTGCATGACAGATGGACAAACCTTAGCATTTTATAATATATGTTTGATGTCTTATTATTTTTTTAAATTATTTTAGGACATGGTGCCAGTGTCAGTTGATTTGGAATCTTAGTCAGGGTGAATGGACATTGTCCTTTGTTGTCCATTGTTTTTGATGACCTGTTTCCCCCTCAGTGTCCAGAACATATGCCCCTTCAGTATCACAAGCATGTCCCTTTGTGTATACACCACAGACTTTAAGGAGTGTATGCCCCATGGTGTACGGAACGTGCGCACTTTTACTTTCATAAATGCTGCCCAGTGTGTAACAGCGCCCTCTGCGTATCATCAGAGTACAATGCCTAGGGAGGGTTTGATCCCCCACAGTATCCACAGCGTGCGCCATTTAACTTTCATAAATGGCTCACCTCAGATGATGACGCCCTAGGCAGTCACCTGTGTTGCCTAATGGATTGCCTGTCTCTGTGTGGTGCATTCTGTGTTAAGTTTGCAAGTCACTCCTATGTCTGTTTTCCTCCCACAGTGTAAAGTCAGGCTGTTAGGTCAGCCAAAGTCTAAAATTATTCCATTATGATTGTGCTTGTGTCGGGTGTTAAGGACTGTTGACCCTTACAATACTTCTTCCTGTCCTGTGTCAGAACGCAACTATTGTACTGACTATGTTGTAAATTAAAAATAAAAATTATTTACTGCACAATATTTAGAGTTGAGTGGTAGAAATACAGTTAGTGTTAAAAAAAGAGAAATCCAAATGGAAAATCTGAAACAATGGCATGAAACAAAGACAGGCAGTGTGGTATAGTGGTTAAGGCCTTGGACTTCAAACTCGAGGTTGTGGGTTCAAGTCTTGCTACTAACACTGTGTGACACCATGAGAAAGTCACTTGACCTGCCTGTCTTCCCCTTGGAAAATCAAAAGAAATATAACTAAATGTTGGAAGTCACCTTGGATAAGGTGTCAGCCAAATAAGTACCGTATATACTCGCGCATAAGTTGGGTCTTGAAACCCGAAAAATGAATCATAAAATCAGACCCCGATTATACACCCGTTCAAAAATACGACACTTAATGTTTTTTTATTTTATACATCTTCTTGGTTCCTCCAATCTTGTACCAGTTTCCAGTTTCTCAGACACATCAAATTTTGTTGCAGCAGTGCAGTTACCAATTTCTTTCACCACTTCAACAGCTTTAAATTTAAAACCAGCTTCATATTGTCTTCTGATCGAATGCACCATTGTAGATAAGGGATGCTCTTACAATAAAGGTGTATGAGGGTGTGAGATACAAAAAACACAAAACAGTGCAAACGTCGCTTCGGAATAGTTTGGGTATTACCGTGTGGTCAAGTAGGCACAATGCATAGAAAAAAAAAGGCTCCATGGTTACTGTCTCGGCTGGGCGTTAGCATATCATAATCTCTTGGACCAATAGTGTGAGTTTTCTGCATTTGACTTATACGACCGACATTATAAAATACTAGAAATTATACGGTAAAATCAAGCACCGACTTATCTGCGGGAGAACTTAAATGCAAGTATATACAGTAAATGTAAACAATGGAGAATCTAAGCACCCACACTTTAATCAATCTTATCCTCAGAAACTAAAGCAAAGTCATACCCAACCATTTCTAAATACTGTAAGTACTGAAACTTTTAAAGCAAAAATTGCTAATTTTTTTCCACTAGAGAGAGAGAGAGAGAGAGACAGGGAAACAAAGACAGGGAGGCCATTCCTTAAGTTTATTCCAAGTTACAATACTTCCTTATGAATGTCATCACATTTTAAAACAGCAGCTTGGTGATATTGCATGACATGTGACATTGCTGTAAACAGTATGGGAATGGACATAGAAAAACAATGCACAAAGTGACTCTACTCATTTAACCAAATGATGATATGATGAGGTCACAAAAAGTACATCAAAAAATAAAAAGAATCAAATAAAACAATACAAAACTGTACAACACAGTAGACACAAGTAAACAATGCATATTAATGCAATCCTGACAGGTATAAATAAAAATAAGTGCTCTGGTGGCAGAAAACATACTGTCGAGTTTTCTGAACTGCAACATGGAGACTAAAACAAAGCAAACAACATTTAATGTTTAAAGACCATAATGCTAGCCTGAAGAGATTGCTTCACCCTACTTTATTAAAGCTAACATCAAATGCAGGGGTTCTTAAGCTTTTTAATCTGAGGACCCAACTCTGAATATCAGTTTTATACTGCTATAATGACATAATGACCTTGAAAAATAATAATTACCATATGACAAAGAACAATAAATGGTTTTGTCTCCATTCACCCATATTTCTCACATGAATATTACTAAAGGAGCAAAGTGGAAAGCAAATTTATTGTTAATAAAACAATGATTATCATTTATGGCATTTTTTATCTTGATTTTCAGATGGCTTTTGATAAGGTACCACATGAAAGGTTAGTGATCAAATTAAAAGAACTGGGAATTCAGGGCTTGGTCTCTAGGTGGGTAAAACTCGGTTCAAACACAGGAAGAAAAGGGTTGTGGTGAGTAGAACATTTTCGAAATTTGGGGCTGCGTCCCTTTTTAATATACATAAATGATCTGGACAAGAATGTGATTAGTAAGGATGGTTAAGTTTTCAGATGATACCAAGTTAGATGGAATATAATCCAGAATCAGAGTTGTTACAGAGGGAATTGAACAGACCCGTGGCAGATGAAATTCAAAGTAATTAAATGTAAGGTATTACATGTAGGAAGTAAAAATATTATTGTAAGAGACAATTTTAGAAAGTTAAAGTTTTGAGTTAAACTCATATTAATGTTTGCTTAATTTGAATAGAATATAAATTTCTTCCATAGTCATAGACAATGGTATAGTCTTTTCCCCCTATAAGTTAGTAAGAGATAGAACCTTCTTGCTATAACTGAGAAACAGTGTGATAATAGATTCAGTTGTGTGTAGAACAGGTCCCAGTACATAGGGACTTAAAAGACCCATTTTCTACTCAGAGATGGGATAGGCATACTGTTTTCTGACCGTCGTTTTGAAATGGTTCAGAAATGTTAAGTAAATAGTAACGATTTGAGATGTAACAAGATTTAAGCTTTGAACAGAACTTTTCTTAACAAGAATTTTCTTTTCTTTTTTTGCCATCTTAATTTTCTTTTTTCTGTGAACTGTTTTACTAAACTTTTAAAAACAAAGTGGAAATGATGTGGAATCATTTCAGCGCGTCAGGCTTTTGTTGAATCCCATTTTTAGAGTTAGAGCTGCTGAACTTTGGTAACTTTGAAAAAACGCAGCTACAATTATATTTAAATACACAATAAGAGGTCTGAGTACACCTTATGTGAAGGATCTAGGAGACGTAGTGGTCATCAAGACAGTGTAGAGAAACAATCAAGAAAGCTAATAGGAAGTTAGGTTATAAAGCATAATGTAAAGAATACAAGTCAGAAGAGGTGATCCTTAAATTATATAATGCAATAGTGAAGCCTCTTCTGGAGTACTGTGTTCAGTTTTGGTCTCCATACAATTAAAGTGACATAGCAGAACTAGAGGAAGACCAGAGGAGAGCAACTAGGCTGATTCTGGGACTGAGAGGAGCTGTGAGGAGAGATTAAAGAAGTTTAACATTTTCAGTTTAAGAAAACAAAGATTAGGAGGAGGCATGACTGAAGTGTTTAAAATTATGAAGGGAAATAGTACAGTTGATCTTAGCTGTTGCTTTAAAATAAATTGTAGTAAAGGTATAGATTCCTGAGGAACATCAATGGCAGGGTAAGATTAGTGTAAGATTTGGTGAAACTGAAAGACTCTTCTTGATAATGGGTGTGGTGAGATGATTTTTGAAAGGATAGTTTTCATGGTCACTTAATTTAGTCACTTAACTAATGGCACTAGATAATGAACAAGTGATCAAAACAACAAAAAGGAAATTGATTGAATTTATTTACCTTGTCTTAAATAACCTTAAACATGAAATAAGCTTAACCATTAACAATATCCATCCATCCATTATCCAACCCGCTATATCCTAACTACAGGGTCACGGGGGTCTGCTGGAGCCAATCCCAGACAACACAGGGCACAAGGCAGGAAACAAACCCCGGGCAGGGCGCCAGCCCACCGCAAACCATTAACAATATATTTTTTGTAAACGAGTTTTCAAATTGTTCAGCATATCCAGGTTTTCATCTAACAATTAAAAAAAGAGTAAAAAAAAATGGAGCCAGATAGCTAAATTATACCTAAAAATTATGCGGTATTGACATATTATTCAGGTGATAGGATAAATTTTGTTGAAGAATTCAGTACACACACTAGCCTGAAATGTTTAATGTAACTGACAGACATTGTGCTGAATTTGAAAGGCTCCCCTCTACAGCCTGTCTCACTCTTTTGATATTTATGGCGTTTTTACAGTTTTCAGTCATCCAACAAACACATCCTTCAGACTACCAGTTGACTGGGATTTATCAAATCAGTGTAAAATACTGTTATGAAAAGGAATTCTTTCTTCTTGAAGGACATTAAACTTGATACAAAAACCTCTTTTGCACCTTTGTCACAAATTAAGATTCAATGTATGCTATAATGGTGAACACACAATGTGGCACTGATCAGTTGTCCTCGGCCACTGAAACTAAATTTGGCCTACAACATTCCTCCACCCTATTCACTTATCCCTCCACAGCATCCCATAAATTCTCTCATTCTTGAGCCACACCCTCCGTTTCCATTTTGAGATGTTAAACTAATACCAGATTCCCTCCGACTCACAAGCTTCTCTCTGTGTTAACCCCCCTTCCCCCCCCCCACCCCCATTCCTCTTTCTTATATATCTTTGCTTGCCAGTCACCTCAGTTTGATTGTTTCACAGGATGTGAGAGGGGTGGTGGTGTCGTGGGGAATATTTATTATATTTTCATAGCAAAGAAATAAAAGCTGTCTGTGATGCGCCGTTGGTGTTATTTATGGGCTGTGTCTCAGATCATACAACCACAATAACTGGAATGCTAAACAGAGGGTGGTATATCACTCAATACAGAACTTTCACTTGAAGAAAGCAGGCTAACTTTACTGCACAATCATGTGGTGACTCATCACACACGTCTCTGACTGACCCATAGTTTTAGAAACACTGCTGTAACATCCATAACAGTGCTGAAAATAAAATTAAAATGGCTTTTTAAAAATGGCTGACAAAATTAGCATTGTGCAGGCCTACGTTATATTGGGGAAAAGTAGCCACTAAACCCACGTAATCAAGCCTAGCATTTCACATAAGTTCACCTTGATATCATGATGTAGCAGCAGTTTAGGATCACTGAAATCATGTTAAGACCAATAACCACTAAACATTAATCAATAAAATAAGAAACAGAGCATAAAACAAGCTCAAATGTTTGTCACACCTGACACTTCTAGAAGGTGTTCTGCTACTATACTACCTCAGAGTAAGACAGAAAGAGTTTTTAATGGTAAAGTTCAGGACTGGATTAACTTGGTACTTCTAATAGATATATAGATCCTCTAATTTGTTTAAAATAAGGAGTCCCCTCAGATTATACCAGGAAGAAACCTACATGGATCTTCCATTAACCTTTGGACCTAAATACTCAAGACTATAGACTTCTTATGAGAGATGGAATAATAGATATGCAGAGAATATGGTGAAGGTAGATTAATTGGATCAGGTCACATTTCTTGACTGTTCATTAGTCATTTTTACTCTTTACTACACTGAACTGGTAAGTCTGCATTGCCAGGTTAAAGAAGTGCTACGATAATGGTGCCCAGCTCTGCAGAATTCTGGATTGGTCATTCTTGATGCTTCCTGAGGGCATATTTTAACATTAGCTTTCATTATGAGATCATTTGCTCATGTTTGAAGGATAGCAGAGTGGTGCATGGGTGGAAATAGCATCCTGAATCATATCTAATGTTCTTGTGAGCTTTGCATATTTTACCTCTATCAGCATGGATTTTCCTACAGGTACCCGAGTTTTATTCTCACATTCTCAAAGATGTACAGATATGGTTAGCCAGCAACTCAAATTTGGGTGAAGAAGTGTGAGTGAGTGGGTCCTGTAGTGTAGTGGCTGCCATGTTGTCCAGGGTTGTTTCCTTGTTTGTGTCCCCTGTTGACAAGTAGAATTTGGTCCCTGTAACCCTAAATTGGAAGAAACTGGTTTGGGAATGTTGCGTTACATTTGTTGTACAGATAATTCTTTCAAGTTACATTTATGAAGCACCAGAAACTCAAACAGGTATTAATATTCTGTTTTTGTGTCAGCATACCTAAATTTTTGTGTTTAAATATGTCTTTAACACAAGTGTTATAAAGATAATAGTTTCTCCTTTTTAACCAAAGAGACTAATTGCATTGTACTTTATGCATACAGAAAACCAAATGTCAATCTGTAAAAAGTTGTGTTTGTTTAAATTGATTTAAAAAATAAGTAATGAAAAAGTAAAATGTTATCTAAAACTGGCTCAGACAAAAAAACAGTCAAACAATGTTACTTGTCACGAAAAGCAATTCAGAGTAGTGGCCTACATTGAATTGTTCATTCAGTTGATTTGTCTCTGCTTGCGTGAATTGACTTTCATCTTGTACTTTTCTTCAGCTAAATCACAGTCTTAGTGTGAGCTTCCAACCAGAGTTACCATTTAATAGGATGGTTCTTCCTCTGGTGTCTCATGAGGAGATAGACATTACGCAACTTTTTTACTAGAATTAATAACCGAAATTAGGCTGATGGCCATATTTTAGATGTTTTCAACTGTGAGGAGATCTAACTTTAATACAGATCACATCAAACATAAGCAACAGTGATTTGCATGTTTAACAACACAGTAGATACAGAAGAAAGTATTGTTCTTTCTAACTTTAACATGATTGCTTGTTCCTTTTTTTCTTCACTGTTTTATGATACAGTATGCATGGTATCAGTTTTGCCAACTTATGTACTTATGTATAGCATACTTATGTATAGCACTTTGCTACGGACTGAAGTTTCCAAGTTGGACAAATTCAGTTGAAGAATCTGTATTTAGTTCAATATACTTACTACTTGAATTTGTATAAAAAGTCACTGTTGCACAAAACAAACAAAAATCCAAAGTATTTCAAAATGGTGCATAGAGAAATAAAACTTGTCTTTTCCACGACAACACTGACTATAAGTAATCACTGACCACAATATCATTTCAAGCTGTAAGTCTAGGAAAGCTCAATTCAAATTCAAGTTTATTGTCATAATTAAGGGAAAAACCCTGCCTGAGGGTTACAAGATGACCTGTAATGCTGTCATTGGAGTTTGGAAGTGAGCAAAAATATCAATGCATCGTGTTGATTCATGCATAGGAAATCTTTTAAAGTTATACAAGTACTATCTGGCATTCAGGAAGAACAGAACATGAGACCATGAAAGTGACAGAATGAAAGAAGTCATGCTCCAAGGTGATCTTCAAAAGTTGTTTGATACTGAGAATTTTTGTGCAAACGAAGACAAGTATTTTCATCAAAGAAAGTGCTAATGTTGTGAGCTGTTCAGTTCAGTTCAGATGGCATAAAAATTGCCAAATGGAGGGAGCTCTAAATGTTGTTTATTTTAATTAAAATGTTGTGTGTCTGTTATATAAGGTCTGAAAATTAAGTTCGCAAACTCATCCTAGAAAAGGTGCTGCATATCTCATTGCTGAATATCACTATATTCACCTTCGAAGTTACTCCCCTTGGGAAGCTATGCACCGATGCCAGCACCTAGTCCACCCTTCAAAGCAATTTTGGAACTCTTTTTATGGAATGGACAAAAGAGCTTTCGTCGTATTACGCTTGATGTCCTGAATGTCATTAAAATGTGTTCCTTTCAATACTTCCTTTATCTTCGAGTAAAGAAAAAAGTCATTGGGGGCCATGAGTAGGGAGGGTGTTCCAATACAGTTATTTGTTTACTGGCTAAAAACTCCCTCACAGACAGTGCCGTGTGAGCTGGTGCATTGTTGTGGGCGAAAAGCTCAGGTCGTTTTTGTCTAACTAACGCAGCATTTTTAGCACTTCCAAATAGTAAACTTGGTTAACTGCTTGTCCAGTTGGTACAAACTCATAATGAACAATCCCACTGATATCAAAACAAGGTTAGTAACATCGTTTTGACTCTTGATTTGGACTGACAGAACTTTTTTGGTCGTAGAGAATTGGTTGACTTCCATTGTGCTCTGACACTTTGTTTCAGGGTCATATTGGTACACCCATGTTTCATCACCAGTAATAACATGGCCCAAAACATCATGTTGCCTCTCCAAAAGGTCTTGGCAAACTTCAGTTCTCCTTTGGTTTTGTTCATTGGTGACCATTTTTGCACACACCTTTCTCGTACCAAGATTTTCATTTAAGATTTTCCTAATTATTTTTCTGTTGATGTTTACTTGGTCTATGCTTTCTATGCTTCTCACAGTCAGCCAACAATTTTGCCGCACAATTTGATGCATTTTTCCAATGTTTACGTCGTTACTGCCCGCACTGACCTCTCTTCATCAGTGACGCATTCTTTCCCCTCAGAAAAATGTTTAATTCATTTGTACACTGCCATTTTCTTCAGGGCATTATCCCCATAACCTTGAATTAACATGTCTCTGATTTCACTTCCACTCTTGCCAAGTTTAACAAGAAATTTAATGTTTGTTCATTGCTGTAATGCAAGCTCCGACATTCTCGCAACGGTACACAAGAACACACAACAACAATAATGAACGCCACTTAGCAAGACACTACCACACGTCGACACGAACACAGCTGTGAGACACTGATATACCAAGGTTATGAAAACTTACCAAACTCTTAGTACAGTGCTGCCAAGTTCGTGAACTTAATTGTCAGACCGTAAATATGATAAAGAGTAAAACTAGCCTTGTGGACAACTTGAATCTGATAGTTGTTTTTTTGGACCACCTTAATACCTCTGTGTGGATATATTGTGATGTGTGAGTCCCTGTCTTGCACCACAAAACACGAGGCTGAGTCTCAGTACTTTAGCAAAACCAGCTTTATTCAGCTTGAAACAGGAACAGCACGGTTATTTGTTGTAGCAGAATCTACCACTCTCCTATACACAGACACAGCAGTCAGGGTCGTGGCCAGGTTAGTGGCCGAGTAATACTGTTCCCAAAAAGAAGAAGCCTTTGATTTCAGTCTGTAACAGCCAGTGTAAAGTTTGGGCGCATACACTGTCAGCACAGCGCTGTCAGATCTAAACACTAGTGTGGCAAATTGCTCACATACTGAATTGACTTTAGCTGCAGGTTCAGGTCTCATTTTACTTATGATGTCAAGAAGAGTTGTGTTGTGTTACAGCAGTCTGTTAACCGATGAAAGCTCTATGAAGAAGCTGTCTGTTGCTACGGTCCTGCCTTTGTCCAGTCTGATAGCAGTAACGAGACATTGTATCTTTGATTGTCGCTACAACAAACAGTTCTGAGCAGGCATCAGCCACAGCACTGCTCTTGTGAAAAGAATGGAGATAAATGCCATCAACTCAAAGAGGGAGAGGCAAGTTTGTCATACCACATGAACGTCACTGAGAGAATAAAACTGAATAAAAAAAAACAAGCGCTAACTTTTACAAGTAGCCAAAATTTACACCAGGTGTTACAGACCCAAATCAAATGTAGAAATAATAATAATATAGCAGCTCACTACTCAAAACACAGAGTACCCGGTCTCAACAGGACCTTCAGGTTATAAGGAAGCAGTTTTTACCTATGCACAATTCAAGAATATGTGTAGCCTCTCTGTTGATTGACATTATAGCTTTCCCTTTGGTTATATTCTTGAATAAAAATGCACATGTTTATTTGATTTTTGGACTAAAGTCTTCACACATTATACACTTCTCATCATTATCTGTATAACATGGAAAAAGTTTCTGCTTTAGGTGTGTGTTCAGCATTTCTTGCATTTCTCGCATTTCCTTTCATCCTACACTTACCCAGATCTTTGTACACTTGGAACACATGCCTTGGCTTGAGCTGGGAGAACTTTTTGCCCGAGTTGAGCTCCATCAAGGCCGGGGATGGGACAGCAGGCTGCTTGCTGTTTGTGCTGATCGACATATTTACAAAACAAAAGACACTGATGGAGAGGTGTGAAGGGATTTAAGGTGGGCCAGGATTACGAGTTTTTCGTAGGCTTCAGGAATTCTAGTGTTAAGACATGGGTGTACAATTACTGTATTTTTACCTGCAGGCTAGTTTTATTCTGCGCTGTTTATTCAGGGGCACCACACTTTAGCAATGGAATTCCGTTGCTTTCTAAATTTTTAAGCAAAGTGTTCTGCTGTACTGTGTTAATTTATTTTATTTTGTTTCATGTGATTTTAAACTTGTATTTCATCACATTTACTATATAATGCGAGGCTCTATAACTTAAGTAACAATTACGTAAACAGTGGCACTAATTCTCCACATGTATATTGTCTACAAAAGATTGCACTACTTATTCAATTAACAATTAAAGACATAGCATTTAATTGTACAACCTCAGTAACAGTATTTGATTTCATCAATGTAAAAAAATGACTTTAAACTCATTTACAGGACTTTATTCCTACCTTTTGTAAAAGATTGCACTACTTGAAGAAGTTGCATTTAATGACTAAAATTTCAATTATCTGTTTCCATCAAAGTAAAGCGTTTAATGCGTAAAGAATTGCAATTGATTTAAATAAATGTTTTATTGAGTTTCATTATATACTGTATTGGGTGTTGAAACTGGTGGTAAATTTCAGTACTTGTAGTATATAAAAGTTTCAAAATTTCGCATTGTAAAAACCGTAACATGGACTCACTAGTGCAACAGTTTAATGGTCGACAATTCACTTTCTGGCGTCCAAGATTACAGATAAACTCCTTTCCTGGTTCAAAAGGTTTATCTTTTGATGTAGTATTTCTGTTTGATTTACATTTACTTATTTGGCTGACACCTTTATCCAAGGTGACTTTCAACATTTGTGATACAATTGGTTACATTTCTTTTGTTTTCCCAGTTGGAGCACAGACAGGTCAAGTGACATGATCATGGCCACACAGTACCAGTACCTGAATTTGAACTCACAACCTCAAGGTTTAAAGTCCAAAGTCTTAACCACTACACCACACTGTCTTGATGATAGTGAATTCTGATTTTCTGGTTTTGATCCTTTGCTTTTTATATCGACTATGTTTCATTTTTTGATCCTTAAAAAAATCTGCCATCTCCATCTATGACAGTATACTGTAGGCATGGGCCCCAAGAATTTTAATACCAAAATCAGCTGTAAAGATGAGCAGTTTTAAGTAGATCTGAAATACTATGTTGGTCTGGTATGAATGTACCTGTCTGTGAACGTGACTTTATTCTATAATGGACTAGCACCTTTTCCAAGAAGCTCAATAATTATGATATATATATATGAATACATGCCTGGCTGTTAACAGATTTGCAGGAGTTTAAAAGCAGCCAGGGTGATAAAGGGAAGTGAAATGTGAAATATGAAAACTTTTACAGTGAGAGAGAGCAAGATAAAGAGAAAACTGGAATGTTCATAATGGGATGAACTGGGTGCGCTAGGTCCTAAGCACAGAAATGGTGCCCAGGTAATGGGACTCTCCAGATGACAGCTTCAAAGTTTAAAGTTGCTTCACAACCAAGGTCTAATGAGGATAATATAAGCATATGAATTTGAACAATGGCTCATTTTATAAAGACACCAGAGAAAGAAAACACAAGGTGAGTGGGAGAGTACTGTATGGCAAGAGGAAAATCCACCCCATATGACAGATAGTTGTTCTTTCTGGTGATAGCTAGGTCCAGGCAGGTAGGACATGGTGTATTTTCATGTTACCTTTCTATTTGTGTTTTACTTCTTTTATTCTTCCCTTGTGTATAGAATTTGATATTGAAATTCTTCATAGCATTATTCCAGGTATGGAGATAGGAAGGTATCTTGGGTAATAGATGAAAAAAGAGAATTAAAAATGTTCTTATCATTACACAGATTTTTAATATGATTGTGATCTGCATCAATCAAGGTGGTACTGGACCTTTCATTGGTTTCTGAATGAAGGCAGAGGAAGTTATATGATATATTACAGTTGAAAGATTGGTTTGTTATTCTTTGTAAGAGGTAGTCAAAGGAAAAATAATGAGGTAAACAAAATTGTGATTTTTATGGTTAAATTAAGAGCATATTGGATAATTTTTCCCTGTGTAAATTTATCTCATCCTTTATATAGACTTTGCATGTAGCATCAGATATATAGTACCATTGAAAACAGATGATATTGCAACAGTGGAAGAAAGCAGCATAGTATTAATGATTTACCTATGAAGTAGCTTTTCCATCTCTGCTGTTATTCATGTAAATTGCCCATAGCAATGTTTGGAATTTTCAGAGTATAAGGCATGAGGCGATTCTGAATGTCTGCATCATAATACTGTGAAAGAATGGGTTTGTTTACCTAACTACTGCAATGTCTAAAAGAAGTAAGTCTACAAATAATGATCCCCTCCATTTCATATCTCCAGAAACCAAGCTGTTGGAACTTTGTATTTCTTCTAGCTTCAATGCTGCTTCTGCTGCTCAAAAACCACAATCATTCTTCTAGTTACTAAGTCTCTGAAAGCATCCTCCAGGTCATTTTTCACAATGACTTCTCTCCTTTCAGTGCTTTGCTTTCAAATGATGCTCTTGTGGCACTAATGAAAAGTAAACAGACCACTTAATTTATTTTTGCAGTGTTCCAGTATCTTCATTCTTGCATTTAAATGTAACAAATTTTCCTGGATCAATACTTAAAGGCTCAGGCCTATAAATAAAATTATTTGGAAGAATTCAGACATTCACTGGCTATACATGGATCATCAAGGTAAATCTGCATTGGCTGTGAAACTTTACATATTTGAAGCTGTTAAATATGCCACTATGATTTTTTTTTTTATAAAATATTGCCAAAGGAGTTGTAAAAATGAGCTAAAACACAACTGATTACACCTCCAATTGTCCCACAAGGAGGTCTTTTGTAAACATAAGGTAATGAATGAAAACAGCTTGCACACACAATCATCTTAAGAATAAATAAAATGACTCTTCAATAAATCACTGTTGTTTGGCATCTCAAGTTGGCATGCAATAGATGTACTGTACTGTGCTTACTCAGTCCAAGAAAAAATGTTTACACTCAGCAACATTAAATATTAGAGCTTTTGACGGACCTGAAGAGCTTCTGTTAGCCACAGTTTTTCCTGCCATTTTCTACCAAGTCAGAGTGTCTTCATTTCTTTTGGCATTTTTGAACTAAATACTGCTCTATATATATAAAATCCAACATCTGTCTGTCTGTCTGTCTCTCTGTCTGCTTTTCACGAGAGAACTACTTAACTACCTCCTCACTGTCCTGTTTCACTAATACGCGGGCGAAGCCGTGGGGGACGGCTAGTTATAGTATATTGAATAAACATTCTTCTGCAGACCTGTTCTTACCACAAAAGATTGATTATGAAATATTCACAGTTGAAAAGCCTTCATTCAGAAATACAGACTGAATGCTAGAAATAGTTGCAACATGGCTGTACTTGCAATGTAAGGATTTCTAATGTGGGGTCCCAGATGCGAAAGTCCCTAACTAGACAAAACAAAAAGATGTGTGTCCCACTGCCGACAGTCATTTTCTTGAGATAGAGCGTATCTGCTTCTTTCTTTTGGGTCTACGGTGAGCCTGTAGGTAAGGAGACCTATTTAAATATGTTGTGAGCCAGGTCACCAGTCAAAAGATTTTCATCTGGGTCAGCATCTACCAGGCTATTGTGAAAGAAACGACTGTCTCCCCCTGGGTGACCTAAAACCTCTAAGAGGAAACAGGCAGGAGGAAGTTTAAATCATATCCATTTATTCTTTTCGAACAGGGAGCACTCCTATTACAGGATGCTGTAATTAGACGCATACAGCATTTGGTAACAAGATGCACACCTTTTCTGCTTGATGAGGTCTTTTTTATAAACAAGTAAAAGGAACAGAATTAGATTACATCATACAAAGTTTCTTATCATCATTGGCTACTTCCAGTTGCTAGCCAAACACAGGGCAAAATGAACCATAATACATTGTAAGTAAACATGGTCAGCAAAAGCCTGTAGATCATTAATGTCAAGTACTGCGTGTTTTCTTTGCCATTTCCAACACCTTTCTTTATAAGCGCAGAAGCTGAAGGCAGATGCCTTCCTCATGCAGCAAATAAACAGAGTTTCCTGCTGACAGCCTAATGTAGTCTGCTTGCATCCCGTCTCAGTTGTCCTAGTTTACCTGGAAGCACTTTTACATTATAGAGTGGACTTTGGTAAATGTGCTTAATTACTTTAAGATATAAAATCCAAACCTCACAACCATTAATTAATTTGTCTTGTTATGATATTTTTTACCACACTATGAAGGAAACAGATAGGTCACACTTCAGATTTAAGTAATATTACTTCCTTTGTTCCCTTTATATATTTGCTACAGTAAAGGTATCACACTCTTTTCCATTCTCTCATTTACAATATACTTATTACTCTTGTAAATTCCCCACAGGTCACTAGTCAACACTGTGGTTACACTCACAGGAGTACTAGGGATGAGAGACAGTCTGGCACTCCCCATCACACTCTCAGAAACCTGGTGCCACTAGCGGAAGTTCCTCAAGAATACCATTAGACTGTTGAGTGTTGGCCAGTTAGCACAGATGTGCTTAAGAAAGTTTACCCGGAAGAGTTCCTGACGCCAGGCTCAAAAACACCTTTCATTTGGTAAACGGGGGGCTTGGAGTTGGGAGTAAGCCACTAATGAGAGATCAGTAGGCAAGAGGAAGGAAGGCAGGTCAGAGTTGTGGAGAGAGAAGGCTGAAATAGTTTGGGAATAAAGTAAGGAAGGTCAGAAGAGTTAGGTTTTATTAATTTTATTCTTTATGTTTAATTTTTTTTATTTTTTGTGCTTTGATTGTTTAATTAGCTTGTTAATAAAGCCTTTTACTACTTTGGTCATTCTGCCCATCATTTGAGTTCAGGGATGACTCATAAGTGCCTCATACAGTCCACAATATATATATATATAATATATATATATATATATATATATATATATATATATACAGAGAGAGAAAGAGAACATATATATATATATATATAAACGTCTATGCGTGGCAGGGTGTTTGTTTGTTTGTCTGGCCCAGAAGTGAGAAGTGGAGTCGGGGTAAGGGCTCCTCCTCCGAGGTAACAGAAAACTCACTTAGCCACTAATAACATAAGCAAGGCCAAGAAGTCAGCAAAACGAAACCTTAGAAGAAAGACAAAGTTGCTTAGCTGCTAACATCAGCAAAATGATATCCCTTTTATTTTTCCTCCCACCACTAATGCACAAGCAATGTGAGCACGTTGACATAACGAATCCAAGAGATGCTCAGAGTAGTTTCTTTCAATTACCTGACATCTCTACATTTCAATTTTTTTTCTGACGATTTCAATAGTTTCTAGGACCCTGGGCTTTTTACAGCACGGGCTTACACAGCTACAGGGTGGGGCAGAAATAACTCCCACATTTCAAAGGGGGATTGAAAGAAAATGGTACGAGGTATCACCAAAAACTTTTTATTTCCCAAATGTAGATTTAAAAAAGTTTTTTTACTTTAAGTTTTAAAAATAATATCGTCCAAACGGTGGCCTTGACGGCTGATACACATTTGTAGCCGTTCTTGGAGGTTTTCCATCACTCTCACTAGCATGTCGGGCGAAATTCCTTCAATTTCTTCTAGAATGGCCTCCTTTAGTTGGTCCAAAGACTGAGGACGATGTTTGAAAACCTCGGCCTTGAGGTACCCCCTTCAGTGGAGATCCTGTTGCCCTTTCCCTTTGAACCAACAGCAAAATCGTTTTCTGGTCTGGAACACTTTCATTAGCACGTAAACCGAACCGCGTGCAAAACGCCCTCTGCGTCGCAGTTACAGATTCGCCATTTTTGAAAAAAACCTCCACTACAAAGCCTCGATGCTCATCTGACCACAGCATGGTGACGACTGAAAACTTTATTATGTACCCTACCTAACGGAATGGACCGCACCCCTCTACCTGCTTCGGGGACCCCACAGTGATTCTTCGAAATGTGGGAGTTATTTCTGCCCCACCCTGTAGTATATTATAAAAGGAATGCAGTTGTGGACTTTATGGTATTGTGGCATCTAGGATGCCAAAAAGGGCATGTTAAAGAAATAGATGAATACTTAGGGGCTAAAGTTAAGGCTATTATTGAATACTTAGGGGCTAAAGTTAATGTTATTACATTCCCCCATCTTAGCAGACGACAGCAGCTTTTGAAGACTGCTCCAGGTTCCCTGGCCATTGTAGTCCAAGCAGGCAATTTTCTCATTAGGGATCTGCTGCACAGTAATATTGCCAGTGTCAAAGTAACCCTTAAAAGGGAATGTATGAAAGCATGAACCGATATTCGCATTTAAAGTATTCATTTAATAATGCCAATTTTGATATGTGGGATTGCCATGGGGATAAATTTCAGTACTTCTATGAGGAATTGCTTCTGATATATGTCATTACAGCTCCTGAAGAAGTGGACCATGTGCAGATTGGGCATTATCAAGGGATTTGAAAGACTTAGCAAGTTCTTTACTAGGTTGGTCTACTCCCACACCATAAAATTAACACCCACACAGATCCTATACATAATTATGCGTGAATAATGCCTAACTGCCAGTTAGTATGTAATATGCTACATAGTATCCCATCCACATAAGAATGATGCCTGATACCTATTACTTGTAAATACTCCACATACAGAAGGGACTCACTATTTACTGGCAATGACATATAAATGTTTCTGAGACACACAAAGACTCAACACCCTTTCAGTTACATGCCACTTACCAACCAACAGTGCTTTACTTCTACTGCTCTTGTTCTTCCTATTGAGGTGTGATCTCTCTGCCTTGATAACCCTGGAGTGATGAGCAAATGGCAATCTCTCCTGCACCACGTGCCCCAATATTTACTTTATTACTTTAATCACTCAGGATAAAAAGAAAAGTATAGAAGTGTGAAAGCAACATGGTATTTATTAAAACATAATAGTACTAATATAAAAGTATAATAGAAAATAAAATTGATAGCAAAATCTGGAAATAAATAGTCTTAGAAAAAGCTACTAAAAATCAGCAGTGTCAAGGGTGTATGTTTTCCTGTGTGGCTTTTTAATTTAACAATCGGTGTGGTGCATAAGTTTATGTCCACCAATGTTCTGACCAAATGGTCACTCACTGTCTCTTATTGATGTGTTTGGTCTCCAACATCACTTCCAATATTGTTCCCCTCCCCGGTCCTTCGGATGGGCCATTGTTTATGTTTAAATTCCAAGTGGGGGCTCTGGGATGTGACATTACACTCATTTGATTGGCTAACTCTTCTTGTGATGGATGGCTCTGTTCAAAGTTTTTAATCTGTTCATATCCATAATGGTAAAAAAGAAAAGAAAAACAGTAAGTTTTAAACTAACTAAAACAGAAGAATTAAAGCCATGCATTACTGTGAAGAAAGGATGTTTTCGATGTAAATTGCCCATGTAGTTAAACTGCCTTAAGGGCCCTGTAAATTCCTTTGTAAATGAGTTCCTATACTGTTCATCCTGATTCGTCTGAGCAAAATTAAAACTTATAAGTACTCTGCAGTTTCAGAATAAGATGATTTTATACCTTAGGACAGAAGAGAATTGTTTGTCCTTCATGCTTGGTTCTTTATACTGTGTATTGAGTAGTAACCTCCTTGGGCTGGTCAAACTCCAGTGACCTTACTGGGTGTGATTTCTGTGAGTTGCTTTTCATTCTCCCTTCAAGGAAGAAGGCATCTGGAGTCCTTTGCATCTTCTCCTAGGGGTTTCCCAATGCCTCCAGCACTTACATTCTGAGGAGGAAGAACGAAATGTAGCTATGTACTGTATATAGATAAATGAAGTATTTCCAGCAGGTACAACTCAAATGACAGCATGATTGGAGATTAAAAAATAACACTTTATAGGAAAATTCATTAAATGACAGATAATGTCCCTTTTCAAACAGAAGGGTGTGAATCAGTGAAACACATTAGAAAGAATGTGTGAACACAGCAGCACATAGGCAATAGAAAATGCAATTTTGTATTTGTCTGTTTTGTGTATTTAAGTTAACATGGACTAGTAAGAAGCATGACACAGGGATGTGCAGCAGTGTTTCTGTAAGGCTCATAGGAGACTACTTTCTTAAAACTCGCATTTTATTGTACAGAATGAATTATACATTAAGGTATTATTTGCATTGTAATGTATACTGTGTTATTTTGAGGGATTTTCAAACCATAATTAGGATTTGGAGAAATAGCTGGAGAAATGTCACACATCAGGTGTATATATCCTAAAGTGGTTTGTTGGATGCCATTATAAAAACAAGGCACACTCAGAAAGGTGAGGAGTATCAGAAAATGAAGAAGCTAATTACACAGAATTTTAAAAGGGGGATAAAGAAAGACATACACGTGGGAGAAGAGGTAAAAGCAAAGAAGGTAAGAGAGGATGGAAGTGAAGGCGTGCTTCATGGCCCAAGACAGAAGGCAATAGGAGGGACTGTCTTTTCTGGCAGTGTGTCTTAATAAACCAAGACCAGATGGTTGTTTCATTTGAAGTCAAAAATACTGCTGTGACAGTTTCATTAGCCTCAATATTATTCAAATGTATTGCGTTTCAGTTAAACTTTTTTAAACATATTCATAAATATTCTAAGTTATCAAAAAAACTGAAATGTTGTGAGACTATTTACTGTATGTAAGCTGAGACCAGGTCTGTTAGAGTTGGTGGATGCCACAGTAATATGCTATTCTTTTTAATGATTGTGTGTTTGTGTCTAATTTCCAGGTGCTTGGCTCCTATATTAGTGATGTGATGCTTGAAGTGTGAGCCTGGGGGTCCTCACTTGTGTGGGTGGCAGCGAGTCATGCAACGCTCTCTTGCCGTCACGACTGGAGTCTTCTCTAGATCTTTGTTTTTTGCCTGCTGCCTTATGGGAGTTCTCTGCAATTCTAAAATCCCTTTCCAGAAGAGCCAAGAGAGGCTAGAACGTGCCTTGACCCAAAACAAAGCAGACGAAGCATCTAAGACTGGACTTAGTCAAGCTACCCAAGAACAACTCAAAGAAATTTCAAGAATGGGTAGAGAAGAAGTGACAAAGGAAGGGAAAAGCAAAGCTAATAGAGGTAATTGGAGCAAGCAAAAGTCAAATATGAACCTCCAGGAGAATGAGAAAATTCCTGAAATCCAGGAGCCCACCAAAGAAGTAGTCCCAGACGAGAGTGATGGAGGACCAACACCAGAGACCAGTGTTGCTCCTGATGCTTTGGAAGAATATGCTTACCCAGATTATCGTGGGAAAGGCTGTGTAGATGAGAGTGGGTTTGTATTTGCAATTGGAGAGAAGTTCACTCCAGGGCCCTCAACCTGCCCTTGTCTTTGTACAGAGGAAGGACCCCTTTGTGCCAAGCCAGAGTGTCCTAAGGTTCATCCTCGCTGCATTCAAGTGGATACAAGTCAGTGTTGTCCACAGTGCAAGGAGAGAAAAAACTATTGTGAGTTCCGAGGCAAGACCTACAAAGCATTAGAGGAGTTTAGGGTAAGCCATATAACTTCCTCTCTGATTCTTAGGGACAATTTACACTTGGGCTGTAGCTCATTAGAATGACATATATTTAACCCTATACATATCTGTGCAGTAATCATACCAAAAAATAATTAATATTCAGTGCGACTGTGTTGTTTTGTGTCAATCAGTGTGAACTCATGTGCCTCACTTCCATAAGTACAAGTGACAAATATGTTTTTCTGTAATTTTTGTGGATGCTTACAACTTGATAGGGAAAGCATTTTGGCTTGTCATCTCTTATTGTAGAGACTGTGCTTCATCTATTAAGAAGGATTAAACTTTCCAGAAGGCTATAAAGATATTCTTCAGACCAACATATAAGTAAAAAACATTTAAAATTGTGAGAGGATCCAGTTATTTTTATCAATCGAGCAGTCCCAGAAATGGGGTGATCAGCATGGTTTTAAATATAACACATTTCCCATAAGTTTTCATTTTAAATTTCTAGGTAACTTTAGAAGGGGAATCCCTATTTTACATTAGCATTCCATCTTACGTTGTCAGCATTTAACTACATTTCAACTTTAATTTTGTGTAATGTTTTAATTGTTTTCCATCATTTTTTTTTCTTTAACTCTGTTGATTTCTTCTCAAGTGCATGCATATAAGTGACATCATACAGTATCAACCATTTTATTAAAAAAAAATACATGGTTTGATCTTTATTTTAGGAAAGACAAAACACTGCATATTTGATGTCAAAACATGAATAAGTTAACTGATTCTTGAAAATTACATCTCTGCTCCTCTTTTCACATAGTTTAGTGGCTTTTTCGCTGTAACGTTGTTATTCATTACCTGGGGTGTAAATGTGCAGAGCAAGAAAATACAGACAAAGTGGATAAGATTTGTTGGCCATTTATTAAAACAACAGAATCACAAAAGAACAAAAAAGCTAAGTTACAACACACACTCCCAACGTTGTGGCCCTGTGGGACTCCATCTTTATGCCCTGCTGGTCTAGTCCCCATACAATCCAGCCAGTCTACCAGTACATTTTGCCAGCTCTGATATTACAATCCAAAGAACCTCTTGCCCTTGCCATGCTAGTACCCTCTGTTTTAAACCAGTGTCAGGTTAATTGGCTTTTCTCTGTTCTCTCTCCCCATGTCTGTTTCCTCCAACTTCCACTGGTCAAAAGAATTCATCTCCTGTGCAGAAACCCCTCTTTACCAGAAGGTAATCTGCATATTTTGCCAACCTGGAAAATTTCTGTTTTGTCCGTCCATGCCCTTGGAGCTCCCACCTCTCATAGCCTAAAGCGACTCTGATTTACATGGAACGTCAACCAGTTTCTTTATATACAGTATATCAATGGACACTACAATATTATCACAGTCACTGAAAATACAGTATGTAGTGACGATTTTATAGGCGTCTTCTTTGTTGTCCATCAATGAAAAGACAACCATGAGAACAAACATCAAAAAATACAAGTGAAAAGATCTCAACCAAGATTCTATGAATTCTTTTGTTGATCCTAAATTCTAACCCAGAAATCAAAGTTGAAGCCAGAAAATGAGTCTAACGCACCAACAATGAATTACAATAATCACATCACAAATTCTTTGGGTTTATCTGGAAACTCAGATGGCTGGGAAGTGTGTGGTACTGACCTTCTGTTGTGGGTTGTTGCATAGCAATGTCAAAGTAACTGATGCTCAAAATGGTGATGCCTGAAAAAAAAAAAAAGGTGGAGTTGGAAAAACACATAAAAAAATTATTTTCAAGAAAAACATAAAAAAATTATATTCAATGCAAAATGTAAATAACAGAGCACTTTTTCATGTAAAACAAACCCAAATCATGCCATGCTTATTGTAATAACAACATAGATGTTTTCATTTCTAAGACTCTCACATGCATAGTGTTTGCCCAGCCGTACTCCGTGAATGCTAACCAATTTAGCCATGGTTGTTATGTCTCCATATTCTGTAAGTAAATACCCCTTCCAATTACCCCCACTAAATTAGTTCTTTTAACTGTTGTGCTGCATTTTATTTACATCGAAAGTCAGATATTGGGGGTGCACGTAATGTCACATCTGAGTTGACTGCATTCTAGTAAATTTATTAGAAAAATAATATGGACATTTCCAGGAAAACCTTTCTTGTTCTTCCTCTTTCATAATACAAACAACTACCGAACAACGCATTATGAGGTATTTTGCACATCCACCCACCATAGTGACATGTCCACAGATAGAGTTTGGACAGTACTGTGTGTACAATCGATTTCATGAGACACAAATGGTCTTAAGTGCTAATAAACAGTATAATACAAACGACTGCAGTATGTACATCACCATTTTGGACTGACATCATAAACTGAAGTCAGACAAACTCAGCCTTGAGAGACCAGCTCCAAGTAGGAAATCTAACTTGTGGGGGTGCTCCAATTGAAAATTCCAAATAGGAACTCAGAAATTCTGACTTTCCAGTTCAAATGGAATGCAGCAATAGGTTAGCTCAGAGTTTTACACCCAACTTTTCAGGTTCAAGGACTGTCTAATGTCATAGTGAAACAGATCTCTACAAAGTGGTCTAAATCACAAATATACAACACAAAATAATTAATGGCATAAGTATTCAAGCCAGTATTTAGTAGGTGCACCTTTGTCAACCGTTGCAGCTTTGAGTCTGTGTGCACAGGTCTCTCTCTCTATCAGCTTTGCACATCTGGACACCGCAATTTTTTCCCATTGTTCTTTGCAAAAATGCTCAAATTCTGTCAGGTTGAATGAGGACTCTGACTCTGCCACTCCAAGATGACAGACAGACAGACAGACAGACAGACAGACAGACAGACAGACAGACATGCCCCCAAGGGGAAATGAAAACTTTACAGAAGCTCAAGAGAAAGAAAGAGAATGTATTTAATATAAATAATATTTCAAACAACATTTAGTTATGATTAAATAATAAAATATGAAGTTTGTCTTCTCATCTGCATCCACTACCAGACAAAAATAACATAAAAACCAAATAGAGACAAGTCAGGATAAAACTTAAACAGAAAATCTGAAATATTTGCATAATTGAACAACAAATTATTTGCTAACTACTTCTGGCAGTTTGATATGATATTTTTACCTAAAATACAATACATATAAAAACAACTCTACATTTCACAGTCCCTGTGATATTCCATATTAAATACAATACATATATACAAATACACAAATACAATACATTATATACAAATACAATACATATAAAAACAACTCTACATTCCACATTCCCTGTGATATTCCATATTAAAAATCCATATCGTACTAGGAAGAAAGAAGTGGTTTACAGCGACTATCCCCCCTAGGTTACTATAGCGAAGTTTTACTTATAATGGTTATCTGTCATCAGTTGAGGTGATTTTCAGTTTGGCCTCTGACATTTACGTCAGCCCCAATAACTTCAGGAGCATGTGTGGAATCCTGCTGAAGCTTTTTAAAAATTTGATTTGTCACATCACTAAACCAAGAAATGAAGCTGAAAGTGATAACAGACTGAATCACACTGTAATAAAAACACAACATAATAATCACTGATTGAATCTGGAGTATATATTTTTGTATTAATATTCCAATTAAGATTATTATCTAGGATAGTTTCTAAGTATTTATATTCAGTCACTATTTCACCCTCCTTTCTCAAAACATTGATGGGTGAACATGCAGATGTCTTTAGTTTTGCTGACAGGCAGAGTAATAGAGCTATTGTTGCACCAATTTAATAAACAGTCCACTTGGTTGAAGTAATGGCTTTCATCCTCCTCAGATATGTGCCATAACAGAGTATGTGATAATGGAAGAGTGGTCATTGTCCTGTCTCAGGTCACTTGTATACAGTATAAATAGTAAAGGAGACAGAACACAGCCTTGAGGAGCCCCTGTATTTGAGAGGATGACCTTTGAAAAAATGTCCTGTACTTTGACTATGTGTGAATTGTTTAAAAGAAAGACCTACATTCATAATGTAATTGAAGGGTTAACATTTGTACTGTTCAGTTCCTAAATCCATATTTGAGGAAAATCAAGAAAAAGCGCTCTGACATAGGAACCAGGCTTTCCACAGCTCAGGGACCAGTTAAGAAGCAAATGAAAAACTGGGGAGAGCTACTTTAAAAAAGGGACTTTAGGAGCCATCCTGACATATGCCATCTGGCCCCACTGCTCTGTTTGTTTTTACCTGTTGCAAAGATTTCTCCACTTCAGTTATACTGACCTCCATCCCAGTATGATGTAACTTTGGCAGCTGGCATTGTTTTTAAGTGATGCTTTGAATAAATAACAATGTCTGCTATTACCTGCACTACTGTAGAATTTGATGGCTTGCTTTTGTTCTCAGCTCATTTTGAAAGTACACCACAACTGCTTGCAGACGTAGTCCATTTACGCTTTAATGTATTTTCACATGAACTTTCAAATACAAATTTATTTTGTATAAGACAATTATTTTTAAAACTACTTATCCTTGAATAAAATTGGCTTATAACTTTCAAATTTGAACTTTCTCAAAGTATTATGACAGTGTGCGGTGCTATGGATATACAGTATTACTTTATTTTTTGTCATTTAGTTCAATTTTGTTGTTCTTTTAATGAGGTTGCTTAAAAGGATTGCTTGCTATGACACACCTAGATTGCATTGTGGCTGTGACAGATTCACTTTTTATAGCCCCAACCAGTGATTTGGATCTGGTGTTTGGTTTGCACTTTGTGTTTGAGAATTTTTCTGTATATGCTGTAGATATGAGTATTACAATTAAATCATAGTGGTTTGAACCCTTGCCATACGATAATTATAAAACTGATCTGTTACCTATATAGTTCAGTGTATTTCATCTGAAAACTACGAGGCCTGGCTCAAACAGCCTACACCAAGTACTGATTTTTTTTTTTTTACCCCAGAGTTATAAAATGAAAAAAAAAGAATAATTAAGAAATTTGATATGTGCATGAATGAATGAATGGACAAATGAATGTGAGTGGTGATTGAAGGTAATACTTTAACAGCTGGGAAATCAATTAAATTTTACTTAAACATAGCATTGTCTCAATTTACAGTAATAAACTGTGTGCTGTGTGGGACAATAATTTCTTCACATGTAATTATTCTCATTTTCTTTTGACTTCCAATAAGCTATATGCCTTTATAATCTGGGGATATACTGTAACATACAGTATATGGAGTATCACTAGATCACAGCTTATTCAATGAGGCTGTTGATTATAAATGTGAGTGGAGTGATAGTAGTAGTAGCACCTTTCACAGGGACTGCTAGATCAGGAGGAGACACTTATCTCCAGACAGGCACTTTGATTGGTATAGTTAGTGTCACCACCACAGGAATACCTCCTGCGGCCTATATGGAGTGTTCCTAATTTAGTTAGTGGATATTGGGTTTTCATGAGTGTGCTGCATGGACAACATGCTTGAGAGTGTATTGGCAACAGACTAGAGAAAACACACCTTTATCCTACTCAATAGTGCATGTTTGCACTGTTGCTGAACAAACCCAAAGCCAAGCAGAAGTTGTATCTATCAGACATATACAGTACACACAGAAAATCCAAGACACAACACTAAATATGTGATTTATTGCAGTGAAAAAATCATGAAACAAAATAAAGTTTTAAAATAAAAAATAAACATACAAATTCAAGAATGACACTTCAGAAGTTTAGCCTATAACTGTCTGCAGCTAACAAGTGTTGTGAACTTGGAGTTTCAAAGAGCACAAGTCTGAAAAAGCACTTCCAACAATGCCCACTATAAGGGCAAAACCTTCGAAACCTGGCTAGTACGAGGGCAAATACAGGATCTTTATAAATAAAATATTTATTGCCCAAAATTGATCTACAAAAAAAATAAATCTCATTGGAGCACAAATGCAAAGAAGAGTTGTCTAAACAATAAGGCAATCCAAAGCAAACACAGTCCCAAAACTAAATCCAGAGAATGGTTGGAAAAGCAGAGCAGAAGGTTAAATAGTTACAGTAGTCAAGTAATCTGTTTATTAATTTCATTTGAATTATATATATATATTATGTAAAACGCATGCATTTAAAACAAAAATATATACTGTATGTAAAAAATATTCAACAATTTGTACTGGAGGACAAAAGCCTGCCCCCCAGTGGTTCCTACCACACCCCAACCACTAAGAAGTCTCACACCTTAACTATTCCATGTTTTGTATATAAATATCTCTTTAATTACAACAAACAGATTCAATTTTTTCAAACGTAATTGCCTCTGGTCTTTCTCTTAGCTAGCAAAGCACTATAAGAGCTTTCAGTGTATCTTGCAGTTAATTTTGTCTCTCTTTTTTCATGGTCATATGCTCACTCTTTCCATAAAGTTCATCCCCCATAGGGTAGAATTGCTTCTTCTTTACAGCAGCAAAAAGTGAACTGCTCTTCTCTCTTCTAGTTGTGCCTTTCAAGCATGCCTTTGAGGTCATGCATTCATAAGGTGGTGACCTCACAGTCTGTTCTTTTCCATACTATTTCCTCAAACATTCTGGATACGGACAGTTAGTACCAATTTCGGGTCCTCAACTGAGAAAGATCACACTCTTTAGGGAGCTTCTCAGCCTATTCTTTGGGTTTTGTGAGGGCTTCCAGCTTGGGTATCACAAGGAAGTGTTGCAAACAGTGACAATGGATAAAGAAACTCGGTTTTTCATTTCTTTCAATATTCATTTTGTTCTTTAACCTTAAAGACCCATTAAAGTACTGAGTCTCTGCTGTGTCTCTTCTCGCTGATTCTGTTGAGCTTATATCAGCTTTGAGACATTAGCCCCATACTGGCATCTTACATTTTGTCTAATATTGAAGTTCATACAGTGGATGAACAGAAAGTTTGGGATTACAATGCCCATTCTCCTAAGGAGACATGTTGTTTGTAGGTGTTTTCTTGCATGGGTTTTTCAGATAATTCAAGATGGACTCTAACCCTTATGATGAACTAACACAACATTCAAAAACCAGGAGATTTAAAGTTTTTTCCTTTTTTTTTTTTTTAAATGGTACAGTATAACCTGTAGGCAACTCCAGTGCCCATATATTTACTTCACACCAGACACAGCGTGATGAATTGAGATTATCTTTCTGGAGCAAGTATCTGTTGCCAAGCTCTCTCATGAGACACTCCATTTAAGTCACTAGTGTTATAAGATTGAGTGAACTTATGGACAGTGCAGTCAAAGGTCAGTCTTAAGCTGTTGCCTCCAAGTAAAACTGCATCCTGCCGGCCCTTTGGGACACTGCAAGCCCAGTCTTGGATTATTTTAAATAGTTAGCAATTAATGACCATCCCATTTGAGACTGAGGGACTACACTAGTATTCATTATACAGTCCCTTCTTTTTTCTTTGAGTGACCCTTTCAATGGGGCACCTTGTGATAATATTTGTTAAGATTCCAGTCACACCATTTGGATTCAGCTAGTATTATTTACAAAAGAAAAATATATCAAAAAGCGATTTTGAAGAACTCAATCTCTCTTTTTATATTCAGCATGAACAGAGGGACACAAAACAAAAAAATGATTATAAAATGAAATGCCTTAAGTATCAGTACACAAAAGTCAGTTCTGATAGAAGTAAAATCTGTATTTTTTAGAGGACATGCAAGGAGAGCTAAGAATGAAGAAACTAAGAGTCTGTGCAGTACAGTTGAAGATGGAAGGTGTTTAGCTTACACTGAGCAATCCAATCATCTACATCTTGAAATGATTCCAAGTTTTTTACCTTTCCTGGCTCCCAGAGGTTGTAGTCACAGTCTTGTTTGGTATTGATAATTTCATTTTAATGCATTCCATCATTGTCCCCACTGTAAAAGAACTTACAGAAAATAAAACTGAAGGATTGATTGGTTGATGAAAGGGTGGCTAGATGAAGAGTCACTGGTTGCTTTCTGTGTTCTCCTTATGTCCACATTAATTTTCTCCAGTTTGCCCCCACACTTGAAAGACACCGTGTGGTCAATGGGGCAGTCTGATCCGGCCTGACAAGTCTCTTAGATTGCCTTGCATTGAACTGGCTTCTCCTATAGAGTTTGTTCCTGCATTACAACCTTTGGTGTTCATTTAGTCATTAAATCCTTGCATCCCTGACCAAACCGAATGGGATATACGAATGGATAGAAGTCTAATTCTTGTACTGTTTTGATGAGCATTGATTAGATGTTGCAGTGGGCAATCACAAAAGCTTTGAGCAGCAAAATAACACCTCTGTAAATGAAGAGTTAATCAAATATTGGAGCTGGCATTATGTAAGGCTTTTTTTGCTTTTTGTTTAATTTTCCAAATCATAAACGGCGTGATAATACAAGTGGATAAGTCTAAATGACATTACCACTGAAGCTCAAATGTTAATGGAATGGCGTTAACTCCAAAGCACTCAACTGAGAAGACAATTCACAGCTCTAGAGCATTTTATTTCTTTTCTTTTAACACTTTGGGCAAGGTGTTAAAGATGGACGCAACACATCATCCTGCTTTTATTCAGTTCTCAAGGAGGTGACAGTCTTAGCCTTTGGGAATAAGGCACAAGGATGTAGCTAAGAACCGAACTTTGGGCTTCTGATGATAAGTGGAACTGAAGTCTATTACGAAAACACCAAAAGAATACAGCAACATCTGTCCCTAGATTAACTGGGATGGGGGGTTATGGTGATAAGTATCATTGTCTTTCTTAATCATTTTCAAGTAACTGGTAATATTTGCTTAATCTCCGACTGTATTGTTAGATAATCAGAGACCCTTCTTTACCCTGTACAAGATGCCAGTCCCTTGCAGGGATGACCCTGTCGGGACCATTCTATGGCATAGCTTATATACAGTAAGCAGCACATCTGTCTGCAGGAGGCCCATGACATGCTGTACGCAATTCGTGCTGCACATTTAGACTGTAAAATGTTGACAGAGCTGTTATATGGAAACCACGTTGAGAGGATTGCAATCAGATTATCCAGACACACACTTAAAACGGGCAATTTAGTGCTGCCAGTCAGCTCCCTAATTAAGCAAGTAGTACTTTATAAGTAAAATATATTATTATTGCTATTATTAATATTACAGTACTAGTAGTGATAGTGTAGCGCTGCTGCCTCGCAGTTGGGAGATCTGGGGACCTGGGTTCGATTCCCGGGTCCTCCCTGCGTGGAGTTTGCATGTTCTCCCCGTGTCTGCGTGGGTTTCCTCCGGGTGCTCCGGTTTCCTCCCACAGTCCAAAGACATGCAGGTTAGGTGGATTGGCGATTCTAAATTGGCCCTAGTGTGTGCTTGGTGTGTGGGTGTGTTTGTGTGTGTCCTGCGGTGGGTTGGCACCCTGCCCAGGATTGTTTCCTGCCTTGTGCCCTGTGTTGGCTGGGATTGGCTCCAGCAGACCCCCGTGACCCTGTGTTCGGATTCAGCGGGTTGGAAAATGGATGGATGGATGGATAGTAGTGATAGTAGTATTCCAATACAGGGTACTCCAGTCATCCTGGCTAAATTAGAGTTTAGGCAACGACTAACTAAGGAGATTGTGTCAGTCTGTCTCAGGGCACCCTGACATATCCATCCCATGTCAGTCACGAGTCAACGTTTGTCTGCACTCATTTGGAGTATGGGAGTAACAGTAGAAGATCTGGTTAGGCAGAGTGAGATGGTAATTTGTATTTTCCATCTATTTATTGCCTCACTCCCCTTTATCAATTCAAGGGTACAGTAAGATGGCTCCTATGCTGAATGCATTCAGTGCATAGCAAGGGACATTTTCAGATTTAAACTTTGGAGGTTCCCTCATTGACCGTGTATAAGTGTTGGCAAATTGACACCATGGCTGGGGTTTGAGGTATTAGAACGTCTGCTCGGTGATGATGTGGTGGGCTTACAGTGCTATCCCGCAGCACTAGGAAACTGGACTGACTGCCATCTGTCGCCTGTGTCTGTGGGAGTTACTGGGCCATGGATGCGGATATTCTTCCCATATTCCAAAGGAATGAATAATGTGGTAATTTGGAGCTCTGTGTTGAACCCACAAAGGTGGATATAGCTGTGGAAAAGAGTGTGCTCTGTGATGTATAGGCTCTAACACCTTGCAACCTTTACCTAGAGTGTGGGGGTTCAACATTGGATGAAGACGTATACTCTTTTGTGACTTTTAACTACTCATCCACCATTCAGGAATCACATAATACCGAACATTATTGTTACATTAGAACACCTGTGTCTAGATGTTTGGTGGAAAAGAGTCAGATACTGTTTTTGTAACAGTGTATTTGTTTATTACACAGAATAACATTAATATGTAATTTTTGAGATCACAGTAAAAGGTAATGTACAAGAAACAAAGTGTGCAGCATTGGTGAGAATCGACTGCTTGCACTCCTGCTGAGGCCTTTTGTGTGCTTGCATTTTCTACCAGTGTCAAGGTGGGTTCGCTCAGGTGTCACCAGAATTCCCTCACAGTCTAAAGATAAGATGTTGGCTCAATGGAAGACTTTAAATTGTCCCAGGGTGAACATTACCATGGAGTCATTACAGCCAGAACAGGCTCTGATGGGCCTCATCGCTCTACTAGGAGAGACGTGTTTAGAAAATGGATTTATGAATAATTGGATATCTACTTTGAAAGGGGCTAACTAAAAAGAAGGAGTAGTGTTTTGTTTTACATTGCACTTTTTTTTGTAAACACAAAAAACCCATTAACTTTAGAGATTTATAGATTGTATACATGAAACATTAATTCAGTTCTATCTCATTATTAATTTGCAGCTTCCAGTTAGTAGGGCTAGCTCTACCATTTAGGTGAACTAGGCAGTTGTTTAAACATCTGATGACCTACATGAGTCCTTTACGGGTGGTGTTTCAAACCCCAGAATGCATTGTGTTCTCTTTACACTGTTTCGTTATTTTCTTCAAGTATAAGTTTGTAGTTTTTCTTTTGCTTTACTAGAGTATCCTCTTTGGCAAGTTTGTTCTTCATCGTATTTTTGGCCCAGAGTTCAAGTTTGGATTAATATAAATTTTAAATTCATACATATACAGTATTTTTCTTGCCATTTCTTCCTTTATTTTGCAAGCACAATGCCCAACAATTATGAGAGTTTTTAGACGGATTATTAATATGCCTGTTTTGAATCCTCACAATGTGAGGGATAAAGATGCTGCAAGGGTCGATTTCTGCCAAATTTCTGAACTGGTCAGCCTATTTTACAACCCTGGCATTTGTTGAACTGCATATTCAATACTACAGTATGTATGTTATGACTATTTCATATTGCTATAATTATTATTCTATTAATGGCATTAACGTCAATAATCTGAAAGTAGTGAAAATGATAGACAAACTGTATCATTCAAGGTAGAAGTAATTTCTGTGATTTATATACACGTATAATACTGTATATAAAGATATGTATTATGGCTGGGGGAAGAATGAAAAGGTTGAAGGAGGGTAAAAGTTGGGACATCAACCGGGTTGTCCTGTTCAATCAAATAAAAGTCCAATAAAAGAAACTCCTCTTGCTGTTATACAGACAGCACTTAGGTGAAATATAAGCAAAAGATGTTTGGCTCTTAGCTGCAGAAAATTTGTTGTTTCACAGGAGCTCTGTCCAGTGGGTTGCTCTGATCAGAAAAGACACCTCCTTCTGAGCAGCCGAGCTTCTTAGAGCCGATGAACCGGAAGGGGCGGGGCTAAATGCCTTCATTGGGCAGTTACTTGTAGCTGCCGGGAGAGAAGAAGAGAATGTTAGCAACAGAGTCCCCTACCTTGATCGAGCCCCTGAAGAGATACTCTGAAATGCATGTGTGACAATATATATGTTGTGGCCGGGTGCGGGAATGACAGGTTACAAAAAGGAAAGATATGGGGAGCCAATGTTTAACATCCAATAAATTAAATTAATTCATTCAATCAATTAATAGAATAGTTACTTTCATCATAAAATTAAAAAAAAAAATTATAATTCCCCACCATGCTAAACAAGTTTCAAAAATTGTTTAAATCAATTAATTTATGTGCACCCCACAATTTTATTTAGTCACATACAGCCACGAAAATTGTGGTTAAAGAAAAATGTATTGTTTTGCTTTTTAGTGCATTTATAACTAAAGTAAATAAAATTGTTTTACTTAAAAAAATTTTCATACCATCATACCTAATTATAGAGAAATGTTTCTAGAACTTTTTATGTTATCACTGTAAACGAAAAATTCTGTAGCCCTCTTTTTTTTTTAAATGATCACTCAGTTCAGCTAAGGTCCTGTATGTATCAAAACCTACCATTGAATATCAAGGTTGTGTTTAATAATCCTGGATTTTCAAGTTCTGCTTAAATACATATTTAATTTTTTACATGTTTTAAAGCCTTTAAAAGGATATCTTAAAATACAAATTTAATTCACCATTTCACTTTAGACTCTGCAGTTTCAAGTGGCATGTGTAATGTTAGATAAGAATGTATGCATTTATGTGTGTGCATGTTTGTACAAAATTTGTACTTGATATAATATGAATCCATTATGGAGAATTTCAACAATGAGACATTTGGAGACATCGTGGCCATCTGGTGGCAAAACCCTCCAATGTGAAGCATTTATTTACACTTTCAAACCACATTACTTAACTGACCTCTATAGTACATTTAATAAAACATTTCTCTAATTGAAAAAGTATTAGAGCAATTTCAATTTTTTCCAGTCATTTGTAAAGCAATGGCTAAATAAATAAATGTAAAGACTGTCTATGCAGGAACCATGTACAGTGTCTCTGGTTTCTAGTTTTCCACATGCTTTTTGCAGTAGCTGTAATCACTGTTTATCTAGCTATCTATCTGCGGTGCCTTTCATATGTCTAGACTACCTCCCATATCACACAGTGGACTCAGAAAGTATTCAGACCCCTTCACGTTCTACACACTTTATTGTGTTTGATTTCATTTTAAATGGATACATTTACCATTTTTGGCCATCAATCTACACTTAATAACCCATAATGAAAATATGTTTTCCGAAAGGTTTGCAATTTGTTTTTAAAATAAAAACTGAAATCTCATTCATAAAATAATTCAGACCCCTTTGCACTCCAAATTCTGGTCAGGTGTATCCTCTTTGTCTTTACAACTTGGTTGGAGTTGTCCTGTGGCAAACTGATTTGATTGGGTATTGTTTAGAAAGGCACATACTTGTGAAAGCCTAGACTTAAATGCCTTAGAATATCTAAGGAGAGACCTGAAGATGGCAGTTTACAAAGGCTTCCCATCCAATCCAACAGAGCTTGAGTGGATCTGCAGTGAAGAATGGGATAAACTGCCAAAATCCAGGTACTGTATGCAGTTTTTGTAGAGACAAACTCAAAAAGACACAGAGCTGTAACTGCTGCCCTAAGGGGTTCTGAAAAGTACTGAATTAAGGGGACTGAATACATATATGAATGAGACATTTCAGTTTTTGATTTTTAATAAATTTGCCAAGCAACTTTGCTTTGATTTTGTCATTATGGATTATTGAGTGTCGATTGAGGGGCAAAAATGGCAAATTTATCCAAAGTGTACAGAAAGTGAAGGGGGTCTAAATATTTTCTGAATCCATCCATCCATCCATTATCCAACCCGCTGAATCCAAACACAGGGTCACGGGGGTCTGCTGGAGCCAATCCCAGCCAACACAGGGCACAAGGCAGGGAACCAATCCTGGGCAGGGTGCCAACCCACTGCAGGACACACACAAACACACCCACACACCAAGCACACACTAGGGCCAATTTAGAATCGCCAATCCACCTAACCTGCATGTCTTTGGACTGTGGGAGGAAACCGGAGCGCCCGGAGGAAACCCACGCAGACACGGGGAGAACATGCAAACTCCACGCAGGGAGGACCCGGGAAGCGAACCCGGGTCCCCAGGTCTCCCAACTGCGAGGCAGCAGCGCTACCCACTGCGCCACCGTGCCGCCCATTTTCTGAATCCACTGTGTCATATCATATCATGTCTCTGCATGCATTTCTTTCACAGAGAACATTGTCACCAGATAATCAGGTGGATAAACAAAGGGGATCACCAGGGATCTTTAGATATGCATGTATTTACTGTATATGAATGCCTTCATGGCCTACCTTTATAGCCTTCATGGAAATAATTCATTTCTTGAGGTATACAGAATCTTCCACAAATACAGTTATTTTAGGAAATACAATATCTTGTAGCTACTCCTTTTATTCTGCTCCTGCATACAAAGGTTGGCTTATTAAGCTTATGTGCTTTTCTTCCCTTTATTATATTTCCCTGCTTGATGGTGATGTGCCAGTTTAATTCACTTGCTATTCTTACTTAACTCCATAAATGTTTATGAACTTTAATGCCTAGTATATTCTTCATGGGGCAGTGAGACTTTTGAATGCACACCTATAACAACAAGAATGTAAAATAAGGTATGCCTATGTGTTGTTAGTGTCCATAGTCCAAATGCAAACGTCCTCGCTTCTCAAATAACAGCAGTGTACACACAGAAAAGCATGAGTATGGGCATAGTGGTGATGAACAAAGGAGGAGTTCACTCTGTATTTTACTGAGCCTCTTTCAACAAAGCCTTTTTTCCCGCATGAAGGAACATAAAATTTCTGAAATAGCAAATCCCATATCTCCTAACAAATAAATAAAAAAAAATCTCCCAGGAGATAACAGTGAGCTTTGAGCAGGTGGAAGATTTGACAGCTCAGTGGCTTGTGGAAAAGCAGGCTGAAGCCAAAGTGGAGATCTGTGGCAGTGACTGAGGATAAGAAACAGAAGTGTGGCATGCCATCCACTCTATAGTGGGTTTTATGAAAATCTATCTGTCTATCTTAGAAATAATGCTAAGACGGCCAAAGAATATAAATATGCGTTTTTCCAGTACAAAAATGCACATCATTTACCATATCTCTGCCAAATATTGCACAGATTTCCCTTTTGAACAAAGGGAGGCCATAAACTATATTTCATTCCAAAATCCACAGACAGAAGTGCCCCTATGTGCCATTTTGGGGACTTGGCATGAACATGAAAAGTTGCTCTCCATGAACGGTTTAGTCAGTAAAATTTTGGCGTGGAGGACAAAATTTCCCTCTTGGGAGTTTATTTAGTCACCAAACCTGCAGTTTTTTCCACCCCAGGCAACACTGGGTACACCAGCTACTTATAAACAAAACGCACAAGAGAAGGATTAACAGAAGGCACAACAAAAATTCACCAACACAAAAAAATTGGGAGTGGTCTCCCCTAGACTTTCTCATATACTCAGATAAGGGGATGGATATTTGAAGAGTAAAGTGCAAGACAATGATTATATTTTTTATATTATGTACATAAAAGAACCATCAACAACAAATCAAATCAATTTAATAATATATTGAACAATTATAAAAGTAATGTTGAATAAATCAGACTCTGCAGCTGCATGAATAAAAAAGTATCACGTCCGGTTAGCAGAAACAGCTATAAAATTTATAGAAATCTACGTTTTTTGTAACTAATACTTGTATGCAAAATTTGGTTAACATAACTGAAAGCATACTCAAGTTATCATGTTTACATACACACACACACACACGCACACAGATAGACACACAGACATAATTCCAAAAATGGTATTTTTGGAGTCAGAGAGGCTTAAAACGTCAAGATTCATCAACATCTCGAAATCGAATCTTTTGACGATTACAATTCTTTCCCTACGAGAAAGTAAACCGGACTCAGGGAGGTCTAAAACATCGAGAATCATCAAAATTTCGAGGCTGAATTTTTTGATGATTACAGTATTTTCCCTATACTTTATATAAGAGAAAGTAAAAATAAGAAACCACTCTCCTACACACTGTTATAATTTTTTTTTGTTTTGCCTGTTTGCTTCGCTCACTCCCCCCCTCCCCCCCATCAAACCCCCAGGGCACGCAAAGCGCCAGCCACTGGGGGGGGGGGGGGGGGCTGAACACACGCTAAAGAGAAGCGGTCGGATCAGCTGCTGGCTGGCTGCTGCTGCCTCGCTGTATGTTCTGCTTGTCGCGCTGCGTATCATTCATTTAAAAGACTGTATAGCAGCTGTCCTTTTGTCTCACTGCCTTGTCTCGTGGGATGTTAAAGTGTCTCTAGCAGGACGTCAAAGTGTCTTCCGAAAAGATCACGTCTTGCCCCAAGATTTTTTTATTATAATAGAGAGAAATTTTTCTTAACCTTCATTTAGTCTGTCGTAATTTAAGATCTATTACTGTATTCCTTTTCTGGAGTCTGATGTTATTTATATCTTTTCCATCATTTTTTATTCTGTAGAATTTATTTCTGATATATTGTTATACCTCTTAGCTTTATTTTTATTTTCATTAGTTTGCAACGCCATTTTGTTTTTGCATTCTGCCACTCCCTATTACAATTGCAGTCTCCCGTGAGCCTCTGGGTGGGGTGACTGCTGATATCATAATGTGCGACGATATTTAATCGCCCCATATGAACTCACTTTATCCAACATTAGATAATCTTAACCTTTCTTCATGCTATTACTTTTGTTTCTGTTCTTACTGACTTTGATCCTCTGCTTCTTGTTTTTAAACTTTGAGTTTTAGTTCGTGATTAAGAGTGACGAGTGATCAGCTTGGCTTTTTGACTTTGGTATTTTGAACTCAGCTCATTATTTAACCACTGTCTGTATTTCATTAAATCCCTTCCAATCTTGCTGAGATGGAATGTGGATCTTTTTCTGATCTTTAAATGTCTTTTACAGATTTTTGACTGTGAAGATCCCAAATCTGGTTTATTTTTGTACATAAGGGTGTTTCACTTTGTTAAAAATATTTTACACAGTTTTTTACACAGTTTTTAATGCCACATTGATTTTGTGATGGGTACTGCCATTGAGACTCCTACTGCCAAGGCGCAGCTCCTGGTTGTCGGCGACATTGTCAGAGAGCTTGTGGCATCTGACATTGCTAATGCAAAGGGCTTAAACGTTCACTGCAAAAATGAAAGCAAGTGACAAGTGCGGGCTATGCATAGTGTAAAGGACCACCTTGCTGCTATCACCTGGAAAGAATTTATATATTTATACTTCATCCTCCAACATCATGCTGCTGTTTCTATGCCCCAGAATGAAATAACACACCTTTGTGGTATTTTTACTGTCTTAATAATGCTGTATATGCTGTTCCTGTCACACTTTGCTTTTCTATCACCAGGCCTTGTAGGGCCATGTCTCTGCTCTTTAGCTCACTATATTGCATGCAACTCTAGATATGACCTGGCATACACCTACACTATCTATCATATTGATTTATAAAGCCTTCTATTTGTGTTACAATCATACATTATGTCTGCTTGTTTGTCTATTGGTATTCTTCTCTCTTTTAATACTTGGCTGTGTTTCCTTGTGGAGTAGAGCTTAACACTTCCATCACAGCCTTGGGGATTTTGGATTGATTCTGGGTTTTTACCTCATTTGTTGGTCCACAGGGGCTTTATCTGAGTATTAATGTTTCCTTTCACATCACAAACTTGTGTGTATGTCAGGTTGCCTGGTGGGCCCTTAGTGAGTGGGGATGTGTCAGTGAGTGTGCTCTGTAATGGGCTTGCAGACTATTCAGTACTGGTCTTATCCTCCCAATCCCCGGAACTTGGATAAGGCAGCTCCAGTGGATGGATGGATGTTATTTTTCTTTGCTCATGACTTAAAATGCAAGTATGAATAAAGGACACCCTGCACAACACAGTCCTGTACTAAATAACATATGCAAATAACTTAATTTTATTTGTTACTAGGGGGGCCAAGCCCCCTGGCACCCAACCCCCAGTTGTGGCCAGAATATTAGTAAAATCTGTAAATGTACAAAAGAAAAATTATTATTTATTGGAGTCAAAATCATGAAATTCTATAAATATGTAAAAGAAAAATTAATTATTATTTAACAGAGTAAAAATCATGAAATGAGAATAAAATATTTACTCTCTTATTGATTGGAATATTCCTGCTAAACTGAGGTCCACTATGCTCGATGAGTATTTATAAGAAACTAAATAAACAATCCATTCGTTTTAACTGACATTCTTATAGAAAAAAAAACTTTTTTTAAAAAACTGACTCATTTAAATAACAGGAAGAATCTCGTGAAAACTAAAATGGTATGCAATGGGTCATCGTAACTCGACCTTCAGCTAACTAAATCACCTAAATACAAACACTGGTGTTATGAATAGATCATTTTTTTAATAGTTTGTTCCTGTGAAAGAAAGTTTAGTCGATCAAAAATAAAAACCACGACTTTGATATTTTAGTTTATAATTTAAAAACGGAATAAAAATCTGAAAATCTAACAACATCACCTTAAAAGTTCAATATATTCTGAAAAGAATGATACCAAACATATATATGTAGTTTTTTAAATAAGCCCGATTTAAAGAGTGAGAAAAAACATGACATAAAAACGTCACATAAAATCGTTGCACTTTTAGGCTTAGGATTTTATGTATATAGAGTAGATTATATTGGAATTTTGCAAGCAGGCTAATGAACAGAGGGACATTAATTGGTTGAGTGCTGTTCACCTCATTTATGAGCCTTTGTGATTTCTGCTTTTTTCCTTGTTTCACTTCAGTGTTCTCCAGAAGTCAGGTCATTTCTGACAGTACTGCATTGACAAACTAAAGGACGATTTGCCCCTTATACAGTATAAGTTCGACTTTGAATTGCATTGTTTATTTTAATTCCTTGTTTTACAAACTTTATGCCTATTCATGTTGTATTTAATTCTGACATCACAGTACATCTTGCCGTCTGTGGAAAGGAGGTATTAATACTGGATGAGTCACCACACTTACGACTCAACAGATAAATAACTTGTCCTTAGCCACATGCCACTATATATTGTATACATGTAACTTGTATGCTTAGATGCTTGTGTGCTTAATTAACTCCTCCTTATTTCAGCTGCTCCCATTAGGGGTTGCCACAGTGGATCATCTTCTTCCATATCTTTCTGTCCTCTGCATCTTGCTCTGTTACACCCATCACCTACATGTCCTCTTTCACCACACCCATAAACCTTCGCTTAGGCCTTCCTCTTTTCCTCTTCCCTGGCAGCTCTATCCTTAGCATCCTTCTCCCAATATACTCAGCATCTCTCCTCTGCACATGTCCAAACCAACACAATCTCGCCTCTCTGACTTTGTCTCCCAACCGTCCAACTTGAGCTGGCCCTCTAATGTACTCATTTCTAATCCTATCCATCCTCATCACACCCAGTGCAAATCTTAGCATCTTTAACTCTGCTACCTCCAGCTCTGTTTCCTGCTTTCTGGTCAGTGCCACCATCTGCAACCCATATAACATAGCTGGTCTCACTACCGTCCTGTAGACCTTCCCTTTCACTCCTGCTGATATCCGTCTGTCACAAATCACTCCTGACACTCTTCTCCACCCATTCCACCCTGCCTGCACTCTTTTTCACCTCTCTTCCACAATCCCCATTACTCTGTACTGTTGATCCCAAGTATTTAAACTCATCCACCTTCGCCAACTCTACTCCCTGCATCCTCACCATTCCACTGACCTCCCTCTCATTTGCACAAATGTATTCTGTATTGTTCCTACTGACCTTCATTCATCTGCTCTCTAGAGCATATCTCCACCTCTCCAGAGTCTCCTCAACCTGCTCCTTACTATCGCTACAGATCACAATGTCATCAGCAAACATCATAGTCCACGGCGACTCCTGTCTAATCTCGTCTGTCAACCTGTCCATCACCATTGCAAATAAGAAAGGGCTCAGAGCCGATCCCGGATGTAATCCCACCTCCAATTTGAATGCATCCATCACTCCTACCGCAGACCTCACCACTGTCACACTTCCCTCGTACATATCCTGTACAACTCTTATGCACTTCTCTGCCACTCCCGACTTCCTCATACAATACCACAGCTCCTCTCAAGGCACCCTGTCATATGCTTTCTCCAAGTCCACAAAGACGCAATCCAACTCCTTCTGGCCTTCTCTAAACTTCTCTATCAACATCCTCAGAGTAAATATTTGCATCTGTGGTGCTCTTTCTTGGCATGAAACCATACTACTGCTCATTAATCTTCACCTCACTTATTAACCTAGCTTCCACTACTCTTTCCCATAACTTCATGCTGTGGCTCATCAATTTTATTCCCCTGTAGTTACTGCAGTCCTGCACATCCCCCTTATTCTTAAATATCGGCACCAGTACACTTCTTTTCCACTCCTCAGGCATCCTCTCACTTTCCAAGATTCCATTAAACAATCTGGTTAAAAACTCCACAGCCATCTCTCCTAAACACCTCCATGCTTCCATAGGTATGTCATCTGGACCAAAGGCCTTTCCATTTTTCATCCTCTTCATAGCTTTCCTTACTTCCTCCTTATTATCCGTTGCACTTCCTGATTCACTATCTCCACATCATCCAACCTCTTCTCTCTCTCTCGTTCTCTTCATTCATCAGCCTCTCAAAATACTCTTTCCATCTGCTCAACACACTTTCCTCGCTTGTGAGTACGTTTCCATTTTTATCCTTTATCACCCTAACCTGCTGCACATCTTTCCCAGCTCGGTCCCTCTGTCTAGCCAATCAGTACAGGTCCTTTTCTCCCTCCTTAGTGTCCAACCTCTCATACAACTCATCATACGCCTTTTCTTTAGCCTTCGCCACCTCTCTCTTCACCTTGTGCCTTATCTCCTTGTACTCTTGTCTACTTTCTGCATCTCTCGGACTATCCCACTTCTTCTTTGCCATCCTCTTCTTCTGTATACTCTCCTGTATTTCCTCATTCCACCAACAGGTTTCCTTTTCCTCCTTCCTCTTTCCAAATGTCATGCCAAACACCCTTCTTGCTGTCATCCTTAATATATCTGCTGTAGTTGTCCAGCTGTCTGGTAACTCTTCACTGCCACCCAGTGCCTGTCTCACCTCCTCCCTAAACTCAACCTTGCAGTCTTTCTTTTTCAACTTCCACCATTTGATCCTTGGCTCTTCTCTCACTCTCTTCCTCTTCTTGATCTCCAATATCATCCTACAGACCACCATCCTATGCTGTTTAACTACACTTTCCCCTGCCACCACGTTGCAGTCTTCAATCTCCTTCAGATCAACTCTTCTGCATAGGATGTAATCTACCTGTGTGCATCTTCCTCCACTCTTGTACGTCACCCTATGTTCCTCCCTCTTCTTAAAATATATATTCACCACAGCCATGTCCATCCTTTTGGCAAAATCCACTATCCTCTGACCTTCTTCATTCCTCTCCTTGACACCATACCTACCCATCACCTCCTTGTCTCCACTGTTCCCTTCACCAACATGCCCATTGAAATCCGCTCCAATCACCACTTTCTGTCCCTTGGGTACACTGTTCATCACTTCATCCAACTCACTCCAAAAATCTTCTTTCTCCCCCATTGCACAACCAACCTGTGGTGCATATGCACTAACAACATTCATCTTCACACCTCCAATTGCCAGCTTCACAATCATTACTCTGCCTGACACTCTTCACCTCCAAAACACTCTTGACATACTGTTCCTTCAGAATAACTCCTACCCCATTTCTCCTCCCATCCTCACCATGATAGAACAATTTGAATCCACCTGCAATCCACCTGGACTTACTCCCATTCCATTTAGTCTCTTGCATGCACAATATATCAACCTTCCTTCTCTCCATCATATCTGCTAACTCTTTCCCCTTACCAGTCATACTGCCAGCATTCAAAATTCCTACCCACAGTTCCACTCTCTTTACTTTCCTTCTCTCCTCCTGCCTCCGGACACGTCTCCCCCCTCTTCTCCTTCGGCCAACAGTAGCCCAATTTCTGCCAGAACCCTGTTGGCTAACAGTACTGGTGGCGGTCATTGTTAACCCGGGGCTCGACTGATCCGGTATGGAAATTTGTACTGTTGTCCACATATTGATTTGGCAAAGTTTTACACCGGATGCCCTTCCTGACGTAACCCTCCCCATTTATCTGGGCTTGGGACTGGCACGAAGAAAAATGACTGAATAGATACATACTGTAGTTCCCTCTTATTTGTTTACTGAAAGATCTCAGGATGTGAAAGGCACTATATAAAATAATGATAAATTTACTAAACTCTTGGGCATGATGTGATTGAAACAAATTACATTTAGCATTTAATATATGCTACCATTGTCTCTTATAAATGCTTTATCTTTTAATGATGGTTGCAGTGAGGACCAGAGCCACTATTCTCATGTGCAAGCAGAGACTATAAGAATCGGTGCCTTCAGCCACGTGGGGAATCCTCTAGATGCTTGTGCTCTGGATCAGATTATGCTTTTCTGAGCTGTAATAAAACCTGATATCTTTATTTTGCCAATCCCATCTCAGGCCTAATCCTCTCTACCTTTAAAAAGGCAGCATGGTGTGGGAAAATAGATATCTTTGGGTTTTGTTGGTGTGATTTAGTCCATAATCATATATGTCAATTTTAACTTTTCAAATATGATTTCTTCTTCCAGTGTACCAGAAAGGAGTGAAGTAATTTATTCAGAAAACAGTGCCTGCTTGAAGGCACAATAGGAGAGCTGAATTTCTGTAAAAACCATTAGTATATTCCAACAAATTACTTAGCCTAATTGCATATTAATAACATTAACAAAATGAAAGATGTACAAAAAGTAGTTTTAACTTTATTTAATTTTTTACAGTGTTTTATATATATATATATATATATATTTTTAAATTTATATATAATTTTTGATGGACGGCACAGTGGCACAGAAATTAGCATAGCTGTCTCACAGCCCTGGGTGCAAATCCTGTGGCCAGTTGTTGCCTGTGTGGAGTATACAAATGCTCTCTGTAACTACAGGAGTTGCTTCAGTTTTTCTTCCACATCCCAAAGATGAACATGTTAAAAAGATGACCTAAAACTGGCCGGTGTGTGTGTGCATATGTGCGTGTGTCGGCCCTAAGGAGAATCTTGTGACCAATGCAGCCTGGTTAGGCTATGGCCAGGTCACAAGCTGGAACTGAATCAAGTGAATTTGGGAATGTTATGTTAATCACCAATGTATTTTAAAGAATATGCACAATCCTAAAATTGGATTAAGGGAGTCTGGAAATTGAAGGATGGATGTCTTAATGGCTGATTGGTCAAATCTAGTCAGTTTGGTTCACTTTCTTCTTATTTTTTGTGTCTGTTAAACAGTTCAATTACAGTGGATTCAGAAAGTATTTAGACCCCTTCACTTTCTGCACATGTCAGTTTTTGACTTGTTTTATGTAAATCACAGGCTAAATAAATAAATGCAAATGATGATCTGTATGGGCAACATTTACAATATCTCAGGTTCCTGGTTCTGCACATGTTTTTTGCAGTGGCAGGGAATGTTATCTACTGTATTTATCTATCTACAGTCCATGTGGTGCTTTCATATATATCTGTCTGTCTAGAGTATCTCCCATACCATAGGATGGATTCACAAAGTATTCTGTATTGAAGTCCACCTGTGGCAAATTGATTTAATTGGACATCATTTTAGAAAGGCACACACCCGTGTATATAGAAGGTCACACAATTTACACTTCATGTTGTTACAAAAACCAATCTATGAAGTCCAAGTAACTCTCTGTAGACCTCTGTGATCAATTTGTGGTGAGACATAGATCAGGGCAAGAGGATAAAATAATTTGTAAACCTTTACAGTGTTCCCAGGATCACAGCGGCCTCAATAACTGAAATAGAAGATGTTTTGACCCACCAGGACTTCTAGAGTTTGCTGTCCAGCCACACTGAGCCGAATAACAGGACAAGAAGGACCTTGGCCATGGAGGTAACCAAGAACACACTGTTCAGCTTAACAGAGCTTCAGAGGTCCTCTGCTGAGCTAGGAGAACCTATTGGAAAGATGACCATCTCAGCAGCATTCCATCAAATAAGTATTTAAAGAGTGGCTGGTTGGAAGCCACTCTTGACTAAAAGGCATATGATAGCCTGCTTGGACTCTGAGAACATGAGGAAAAAGGTTCTCTGGTCTGATGAGACAAAATTTGAATGCTTTAGGCAAAACTCCAAACACCGTGTCTGGTGAAGACCAGGCACTTCTCACTGCCTACCTAATACCATCCCTACAGTGAAGCATGGTGGTGGTATCATCAAACTATGGTGGTGCTTCTCAACAGCAGAAACAGGGAGACTGCTCAAAATTGAGCTAAGGATGAATTCAGCCAAATGCAGAGAAATCAATGAAGAAAATTTGCTCCAGAGTGCACACTGTTCACCTTTTAGCATGACCATGACATGATGAATACAGCCAAGACAACACTGGAGTGGCATTAGGACTAGTCTGTGACTGCCTTGGAGTGGCTGAGTCAATGAACATCAGTGGAGAGACCTAAACCCCATAGAATATCTGTGGAGGGACCTGAAGATAGAAGATCACAAACACTTCCCATCCAATGTAATAGATGTTGAGTATCTGTCAGGAAGAATGGGATAAAGTGTACCAAGTACAATAAATAAATTAAATAAACTGCCCAAATCCATCTGTGCAAATAATCTGTAATTATTTTTACAAAGTACTGATTTAAGGGTTTGAATACCTATATGGGGCGGCACGGTGGTGCAGTGGGTAGCGCTGCTGCCTCGCAGTTGGGAGACCTGGGGACCTGGGTTCGCTTCCCGGGTCCTCCCTGCGTGGAGTTTGCATATTCTCCCCATGTCTGCGTGGGTTTCCTCCGGGCGCTCCGGTTTCCTCCCACAGTCCAAAGACATGCAGGTTAGGTGGATTGGCGATTCTAAATTGGCCCGTGGGTGTGTTTGTGTGTGTCCTGCGGTGGGTTGGCACCCTGCCCAGGATTGGTTCCTGCCCTGTGTTGGCTGGGATTGGCTCCAGCAGACCCCCGTGACCCTGTGTTCGGATTCAGCAGGTTGGACAATGGATGGATGGAATACCTATATAAACGACAGATTTTACTTTTTGATTTTTAATAAATTGGCCAGCCTTTCTGAAAACATATCATTAAGAGCTATTGAGTGTCACTTGATCTGCAAAAATGGCACATTTACCCATTTAAAATTAAATCTACAACATAATAAAGTGTGTAGAAAGTGAAGGGGTCTGAATACTATCTGAATCCACTGTACATGATAACACATAAGATTTTATCCTTTCAAATAAATAATGCACATTTGCCAGAATATTTTTGGTGTAACTGGAGTGGATGAGATGCTGGGATGGTGAAAACTTACCCTTGAAATATGCATCTGAGCAAGTAGTCAGCATTCGGTAATTATTTTCCAAAGCCTTGTCCCATTTGCCACCAGTTTGTGCTTCAGCATTAGCCTGTTTAATGGTGTGCTTTGTATCATTCTGCATAGGAAGAATACAAAGGGTACGGCTGATGTTTGTGACTACTCAGCCGCTTCTCTTTATTATTTCAAATAGTCTGGATCAACCTGCTATTCATTTCAGGAGATTTTCTAAAATGTTTCCTTGTTTTCAGCCAAAACAATGTATTTTTTTTTCATACGATTATGTGGCAATTTTGAAGCCCTCCATGTGTTTTATATTGTTGTTTGTGCGGTATTAGGATGCTGCCAGTGGACAAGTCTAAAAAACCTTAAATAAAGAGTTGCTTAAAAAAATGTAACCAGTAGACTGTTGGAGTTACGAGAAGAGGAGAAGTCTTCAAAAATCTGTGTGGAGACATGATGAATGACAAACAATGCAATATAACAAATAATATATTTCTCAAGTAAGGCACTTTAAAAATTAAAGAGTTGTCAACCAAGCAATGCTTACTTAATTGTTGTGAGTGCAATGGAGACACGAGCATTTGGGTTTGGTTATATTCTACTATAGATACAGATAGTAAGTTTTTAAATGCGAAGGAATCAAATATAAACAGACTTAGGATGAAACCAGAAAGTCAAAACTTCTGTCATCAAGGCCAAACAAAAATTACTGTAAATCAAAGTCAAAGAGAAATATAAAGTTCATACACCAGGAAACGCTAACCAAAACTAATTGTGCAGTACATTTTGAAGTTTATTTGTAATCTTGGAAACCAGGAAGTGAACTGCATTAACCTTTAAACATTCGCACCAGTGAGTCACAGGTCATGACCTCTAAAACCACACCACTTAACAACCAATCACTGCATTGCAGCTACAAAACCACATAATGGCGAAATTCATGAAAACACAAAATGCAATTGGAAAAGGTGTCAAAATAATTAAACTGTTTTAGATACATTTATAAACCGAAAACTAACTGTACCGACTGAGCATGGCAGCTGTTTTAAATGATGTAATCATGAGATAAGGTGAGGTCAGGGAAAGAAAGCTAAAATCATAACCAGGCAAGCAAGAATAAAATAAATTAAGCATAGAATAGAAGACAAAAAATTGTACTGAATAGATTGAAAGCCAAAATAATGCACATAACTGGTATGAGAAATGTGTGCGAGGGTTTGGAGTACCAGGATAGATAACCTCATTTAATAACAAAAGCAGTCTAATTTGGCTCAAGTTTAAACAAAATGAAAAACAGTGGTGTGGCACTATGAACAAAGAACACTAGAGAGAGTTCTGTGTACTTAGATAGTGGGGCCGTGAATGATGACCTCCCACTGCAGGTTGCCTGTTTATCTACGTCCAAGCTCAGAAGGGGTGGGGGGTAGGCTAGGCATCATTTCCTTGGGCTGGTTTAGAGCTGTGGATGAATCAGCAGGTATGGTTAGTGACAGCCCACCCCAATAATTGCCGGGGATCTGTATTGATGGGCTTACCTGAGCTTTCTGGGTGGTCACTTTGTGCCCATGCATGACTTGCAAAAGGTCTAGAAACCAAAGAGCCTTTCCAATGAACATACAAACAAAAGCTGGAGTCTTTTTAGTGAATCCAAGCTTGGACACTGGTGTGGCTTTTAATGTCATGCTGTCCATCACCCCCTAATGCTACCCTTAACATCCACGTAGCAACTGTCAACACTAAAGTCACAAACTGGCAGTAACCATAGAAATAAAATTGTGCTTTGGGGTAACACAAAAAATAATTATAAGAAAAGGTGCATTGAAACAAAAAATAAATGCGACCATTGAATTCCTGGGCTGCAAAATCCCCCAAAATGATATATAAATTATGTTTGGAGTCTCAGTAATTGTTAGGAAAAATTAAAAATATGAGTCAAAACATGACAATAACCTCAGAATTTGAACCTATGTGAGAAAAGAAACTAAAAAACAGGACAGATGTTGCAAAAAATTAAAACAAATCTACATAACAACAGATGTCTTGTGTGGTCGGTATTGTGAGGCTTACAAATCTCCAATTCACCTTATTAAGCTTTACAGAATTCAAATTCTGTGAGGTTCCTTCAGCCACAGTATTCAGATCGATACAAGTAGTTTCAAAGTTGATGAGTTTGCCATTTATTCAGAATAGGAACCCGAAATGGCTGAATCACATGCGACTGATATATCTGTGGCAGTACAGAGTCCAAGAATTCAAGGGCATCTTGGTTCCTTGAAATCCAGAGCCAAGTGGAGCACAGATGGATGTTCTAAGGGTATGTTCTCAACATTCCATTGCTTTGCATCCTCTCCAGTTACTCCATACATATACTGACAGTCTAACTAGACCAATTTGTTTGGATAGATGTACATGTATCTGCAGTGTGTATGAACCTTAACTTGTCATCATCTTGATGCTTTGTCTGTTGACAGGTGTCTCCATGTGAAAAGTGCCGTTGTGAAGCCAGCGGAGAAGTGCTGTGTACAGTAGCAGCGTGTCCACAGACGGAATGTGTGGATCCTGAATATGAACCAGATCAATGCTGTCCGATCTGCAAAAAGGGTAATGATTTGTTACTGTGGTCTGGAAGTGATAAGAATGGCCATACACACCCTTCTCCTACCCACCCACCCCTCTTCCTATAATTACAAACTGATTAAATTTAGTTGGTTCAAGAAACAGATAAATGCATGGATAATAAGCTTTTTAAGAAAAGTAGTGATCAAGTTCAATATCCAAGCAATATTGTTTAAATTCCCATCTCTTATCTAACATTGACAAATTCACACTTATTTCAGAAAAAGTCCACAAATGGGTTTTATGATGGTGTTTACCATAAATATTGCTGTACACAGTCAAAACCAATTCTGGACACAGTTTTCCGTATGCCCTGTAAAAAGAATATTTGGAATTCATTTAAAAAAAAAACATCAGTCAAAAAGTGTTCAGTGCAAGAGTCACATGTATGGATGAGATGTTCCTGTGGTTGAAATAGTAGATGCAGAAATGGATGGATGCATGGTTATTACTGTTATCATAATTTAAAAAGGTCTTTTAAATGTCTTGCCATGTCATCCTCTAATGAACTGGCAAATTGGGACTGAGGAGGAGGAGGAGGGTGTGTGATGAAAGATATGGTAGACATCAAGAGCTACTGAGAACTGAAGCAGAACTCAGCTTTGCCGGTTTGTAAGCTTTCAAGTTGTTTTGTTTACCTGTGTGGATCTTATGGAATTGCCTATAAAACGTATTCACCACACCTTGGAAGTTTTCACATTTTATTATTATATAACAGTCAACCCACTATATCCTAACACAGGGTCATGGGGGTCTGCTGGAGCCAATCCCAGCCAACACAGGGTGCAAGGCAAGAACAAACCCCAGGGCATTGTTATATAACATTGAATCTCATATCATTTAATTTTGCTTTTTCAGCATAGACTAACAGATAAAGACTTTTAATGTCAAAGTGAAAAACAGATCTCTGCAAGTGGTCTAAATTAATTATTAATGCATAGGATTTCACCCCACCTTGAAGTCAGTGTTTAGTAGATGCACCTTTGGCAGCCATGACAGCTTTACGTCTGTGCATAGATCTCTCCCTGTCTGCTTTGGACACTGCATTTTTTCAGCATTTGCTAAACTACTCAGGCTCTGAGAAACTGCATGAGGCTCGTGAATGAGCAACCTTTTACAAGTCCAGCCACAAATAATCATTTGGATTGAGATTGGCACTCTGCCACTCCAGAATATTAACATTGTTGTTTTGAAGCCATTCTTGTGTAACTTTGGTTTTATGATTTGGGGTCATTGTCTTGCTAGAAAACAAATCTTCTCACAAGTTGCAGGTTTACTGCAAATTGTATCACGTTTTCCTCCAGGAGTTCCTTGTATATTGCTGCATTCACTTCTACTCTCAACAGCCTTCCAGGATCTCATGTTGCCATCCCCCAGCTTCAAAGAGGGGGTGGTGTACCTTGGGTAAGTGCAGGGTTCAAAGTTAGCCTGTTTAGTCCCTTTCCAGCTGACTCCAGAGTCTCCCACATGCCTTCGGGCAAATTCTAGTTGAGATGTTATGTGCATTTGTTTTTACTTGAATGGTGGTTTTCTCATTGCTACTCTCATAAAGCTGCTCCTGGTAAATCATCCAATGAACAGTTGTTGTATGCATAGTCTCTCTAATCTTATCCACTGTATCTTCTGATTGATCAATTGGTGGTCTCCCTCACTAGTCTTCCATGATGACTCAATTTCTTTGTGGACAGTCTACTCTGGGCAGATTTACAGCAGTTCCATACTTTTTCTCAATCATTGATTTAACTGGACTCCATGGGATTTTCAATGATTTGGATATTTTTTGTCTCCATTCTCTGACTTGTGCTTTTCAGTTACCTTTTCATGGAGTTTCTTGGAGTGGAGTGTCCCTTTATCTTCATTGTGGTTGGACCATTATACTGATTCATCATAAGCTGGACCTTTCAGATATAAAATGCCACTGTATTACAGTCAGCTGAAACTCCTTGAATACAAACAGGTAGTCTAAAACCAATTGGCTGTACAAGTGAGGATTTAGGTGCGTCTTATTCAAAAGAGTGAATACCTAGGCATTCAATTATTTGATATTTTATATTTGTAATTAATTTAGACATCTTTGAAGAGATCTGTTTTTACTTTGACCATAAAGAGTCAATATTAAAAACATCAAATGCTGAGAACTGCCAAATGTAATTCACTATAATTTGATATTTATCGATAATATGTGAAAAACTTCAAAAGGGATGAACACTCTTTAAAGGCACTACATGTCCATCCCTCATCAGGGTCAAAGGGATACTTTGTCTATCCTGTTAGAACTGGACATAAGGCAGGAAGCAACCCTAGACAGGACCTAATTGAGCACATACCAACACCAGGGCAAAGGCTACTGATCAATATTATCGGAACATCTTTGGGAAGTGACAGGAAACTACAGTACCCAAAGAAAACCCAAATAGACACAGGGTCAATGGACAGACTTCACAGACTTCTGCTATATGTTTGTGAGACATAGATGCTATCTAGTGACCTGAGACGAAGACTGGACTTCTCCAGTATTGCTAGTTTGACTTTGTGTTGAACGAGCGGTTGCTCATGGACTCCCAAATGAGGCACATTACCTGCATTGTGTATATGACCTTTAGCCATGTGACATGATTCCCTGAGGGTGATCCAGCTCACAGAATCCTCAATGTTGAGGATCCGAACGGCTGGATCAAGCCAAGGGGATACCCACATAACACCTGGCTGTGGCAAATAGATGGTCATTTCAAGGGAGTGGGACTAGAGCTTGTGTCTGCCTGGGGGGTTGCCAACCAGGATCCCGAGCTGTTTCGTCGTGTACTGGGTATTCCAATGCACTGTACCAGTGCATATTGCATATTCCCCAACCTAACCTGACCTGAACTTCTTCATAACAGAATTTTACATTCAAATCCCAGCCTGGTCACATTCTGAAGAGCTTGCATGTTCATCCCCTTATCCACAGACATGTTCATTTGTAACTTTATGACTGGTGTCCCATCATAGATTACATCCAGCCTTGTAATCATTACAAATATAGCAAACGAGAAAGCAGGGAGCAGAAAATAAATTTGATGTGAAAAGAATATGCAATACCTTACAAGGGTGACATTCTACAAACATCTACATTTCTGCAGGAACCGTTTATCCAAATGAGAATCAAACAGCTTATTGAATGCTGTTTCGAATAGTAAAAACCTTTTAGTTGTTGTTTCAGTGTCTCCTGATTGGGTTCTGATGTAGTAACTAACAGACTTTCAAACATGTCATTAATGTTATTGTCATACTCGCCAAAATTCAAAAATATGATTGTGCTGGTTTGGAACCTGTTCCAGCAACATCAGGTGCAAAGCACAGACCAGCCCAAGACGGATTGCCAATCCATTGCAAGGCATATTCACATTTATCTTTATAGAGCAACTGTAGAGCTACCATATATCTGTGGCATTTGCGAGGAAATGTTACCGAGTGCTATTTATTCAGTGTTTCTATTAATCTAAAGGTAGTTTTATCCCAAATGATTTTCATCACAATTTTCTCAGCTAGAGATAGTTTTCAGGAGAAAAAAAGACAAGGATACAAATTAAAAAATAAATCATTATGCTCACATGCCCCATCACCTACATCTGGTGTGTCAACCACTACACTTTTTCTTCCTCTCTTTCTTTCTTATACTAATCCTATTTTTATGAACCATCCATTGCATGACTTATCCTCTTATCTTTTAGATGTTCAGATAATGCACTTTGAAATGTAGATTCAAGGCTTTGAAATTAATAATGTATTTACTTATGGACTTATGCTTGGCTGAGATTTAGTAAATGATTAGTAGTTAATGCTGTTCTTTCTAGAGGGTCAAAGATTATGCAAAAAACTTTGCCAATCAATAGAGCTTGTACTTGTGTGTCTAACACAGCCACTGTCAATGCTTATAGTTTATTTAGTAGTAACCCTGGGTCAGTACAGTAATCCCTCGCTATATCGCGCTTCGCCTTTCGCGGCTTCACTCCATCGCAGATTTTATATGTAAGCATATTTAAATATATATCGCAGATTTTTTTGCTGGTTCGCGGATTTCTGCGGACAATGGGTCTTTTAATTTCTGGTACATGCTTCCTCAGTTGGTTTGCCCAGTTGATTTCATACAAGGGACGCTATTGGCAGAAGGCTGAGAAGCTACACAACTTACTTTTCTCTCTCTCTCTTGCGCTGACTTTCTGTGATCCTGACGTAGGGGGATTGAGCAGGGGGGCTGTTCGCACACCTAGACGATACGGACGCTCGTCTAAAAATGCTGAAAGATTATCTTCACGTTGCTACCTTCTGTGCAGCTGCTTCCTGAAGCGACATGCTGCACGGTGCTTCGCATACTTAAAAGCTCGAAGGGCACGTATTGATTTTTGCTTGTTTGTTTTTCTCTGTCACTCTCTCTCTCTCTCTCTCTCTGCTCCTGACGGAGGGGGTGTGAGCTGCCGCCTTCAACAGCTTTGTGCCGTGGTGCTTCGCATACTTAAAATCCAAACAGCCCTATTGATTTGTTTGCTTTTCTCTATCTCTCTGACATTATCTGCTCCTGACGGGCACTCCTTTGAAGAGGAAGATATGTTTGAATTCTTTTAATTGTGAGACGGAATTGTCATTTCTGTCTTGTCATGGAGCACAGTTTAAACTTTTGAAAAAGAGACAAATGTTTGTTTGCAGTGTTTGAATAATGTTCCTGTCTCTCTACAACCTCCTGTGTTTCTGCGCAAATCTGTGACCCAAGCATGACAATATAAAAATAACCATATAAACATATGGTTTCTACTTCGCGGATTTTCTTATTTCGCGGGTGGCTCTGGAACGCAACCCCCGCGATGGAGGAGGGATTACTGTACTGTATTAATGGACCCCTACTCAGCCTTGCACAGTATTAACTGTTTAATAAGACCATTACTAACAGAATAATAACATGTATTTTATAAAACTTCAACACAAATCCAATTATTAGCTCATATTTTGTAACTGCAGACTAAATGGAACTAAATATCCTCTTAACATCATGTAAAACTAATACAAAAAAAAAAAAAAGGGTCCTGTCTTACTACACGTATTTTACAGAATCCACCTCACAGCTTTTGCAGGTGTGGTCGAGATAAAAATAATCCATTAGTATTAACATAATTTTGACTCGCCCTGTGCTAAAATATAAAGTGCAATATAAATAAAATTTATTATTATTATTATTATTTATACTTATTTTCATGCACTTGATATTTTCCATTTTATATGCATTGTTCTTACAGCATATATTTAACACAGGTTATGTTTAAGTATATATTTATGTTATACTGTGAGCTTCCAGTAAATTTCATTTTATAAAAACAATAAAGGCTATTCTTTTCTTTTCTATAATGGCCCACTTGGTTCAAGTAATTAGGCATTTCCCATCTTCTGTAACTATGTAGTTGTTGCTGCCTTTGTTTCAATATTGCTACTAATGGCATCATTACAAAAACAATGAATTTCTGCACAGATTATCCTGGACCCCCATCACAAGCACAATGGCTCAGGACAAGTATTCCAGTTTTCGCCCTAGTTGGCACCCCATCCTGCTATTTCCTTTCATGAATTACTTCCATCCCACTAAGTTCTATTCCTAGTTCATCTCAGCTGTTATTCCTTCTGAAATATCAATAACTGATGCTGCCCTCAAACATGCCTCAAAAATCAGCCATGTCATAGGGTTGCTGAAGTAGAATCTCAGCCAGTAGTGTTGAGATAGTCAAATTTTAAGTCACAAGAAACCAGAACCTAAGCAGGATAGAGAGTGAATAGATGGTTGATTGACCATTGACCTTGTTTGTATGGGGCCACAGTCTATTCTCTGTATTCGTTATTTGTCTAATGATCACATATGTGAACGTACTGACTGTTAATGACACAGTGGGCCAGTGTTGACATTTTGAACTTGAAATATATTGTGCCAAATAGCAGCCCACCTTTGTGTTTTTATGTTGCAACATGACCTGCTCAGGGCTAGTGTAGTTAATGGGTGTTCAGGCTAAAAATGTTGGTGCCAAGCCCACCTCATTAGGCCATGTTACCTCCTGGTCAAATAGTCATTATTTATTATAATGACTTTAAGAGACAAGCACAAGCAAAGCTTGCATTACATTGAAGCTTAATTACTGCTTGGTACTGAATTTTCCAGTAGGTAACTATCAGCATCTGTTCCAGAGCATCACAGGGTGCAGGGCAGTAATTGCAAAGCATGTCATTAAATCCCAGCAGGTCCTTTGTTCAAGATGCTGCCGCTTGAATTCCTGTCGATTAGTGAAGAAGTCTGACTTTTCTGACTTCTCTATCCCGTACCACTTATGCCTCATGAGACTGCAACTTATCAATTTGTCACTCAGAATTAGATTTGAGATTTTTCATCTCAGAGTAGAGCTATCTAATTTTATTTTACAGCCAAAGTCAAAAAAAAAAGAAAAAAGAGATTGAAGTAGATTGAAATGGCTTGACCACCTGCCGTTAGTGAAAAGAAAAACAACTAAGAAGCATGAATAAAATCTACAAATACACACTGGCACAATACTGACTGGCAAAATGAGATTTTTTTTTTTCTACAGACCTGTGGAAGCAATTGCATTTCACTCCAGGTCTATCACTCATTAATGGATAGCAAGCTATAGTTGACACATCATACTATTCTATGATTCTGGCACCTCTGATTCCACTGTAATTTTCACCTCACATGCACTAATGGCATTTTTTCTACAGATTGTCCTCATCCACTTTGGTAGAAGTTTTCTTCTTTACAGTTTTCAATGCATTTTTTTTTTTTTTTTTACAAATCTCTGCCTGAAGATCAAGATAAATATGACATCATATGATGGAAAGAACTAATAATATTCAAAGAAATGAAAATGGCAATTCCCGGAAAGGTATCATGAGAATAGCTCTCTGTCTGACCTCTCACCCAGAACAAATTTGCCATGGGAAGGCCTAACAGGAGTCTCTGAGAGCAGAGGTTTGTGTGCTAATGTTGTCCAGAGCAGAAAATCTTGGTAGGGTCTCCATAGGTTATTTGGTCCCGAGTGAAGGATCAGACAAAGAGCCATTCATTGTCCCTAATGATTCAGATCGACAAATATAAAAAGTACCCCCACCAGGTATGTGCTTGCCAGGCCTGGTCAGAGTGCTCACAGGTGAACACCTGGTGGCCAAGGTTGGGCATAGCCCGAAATCGTGACGTAGGACTGCTCTCCAGTTGGCCCACCACCTGCAGGAGGAATAGGGGCCAGATGCAATGTGACCTGGACAGTGGTTGATGGCAGAAGTTTTGGTGGACTAGAACTGACGATTGGGGTGTGGAATGTCACCTGTTTTGGGGGGGTGAGGGATGGAGGAGTTGGTGGTTGAGGCATATATAGTTGGGCTTACATCCAACCACTCTCCTTGTTCTGGAACCAAACCACTAAAATGAGGCTTCACTCTCTTTTACTCTAGAGTAAGCATCAGACGGGGGAGGACTTCTTATTGAGCATCAACCAGGCTGATGCCATATTACAGTTTATCCCAGAAAATAAGAGTGCTGCTTCCTTTGTGGCTGAATGTAGCAGAGGGATGAACTCCGACTGCTGTATGTGCTTATTCACTAAATGGCATCTCATAGTACCAGGACCTTTTGGAGTGTCTGCAAGTGATCCTTAACAGGGTCACAGCTGGGGACTCAATAGTTCTGCTAGGCAACTTCAGCACACACATGGGCAACGATGGGGACACTTTGAGAGGCGTGATTGATAGAAATGGGCTGCCTGATTTAAACCAGAGCAGTGTTTTGTGATTGGACTAACTGTATGTGCTAGACATAGTTTGTCCATAACAAACACAAAGTTCAGACATAAAGTGGCTCATAAGTGCACATGGTACCAGAGCTTCTTAGGCCAATGATCTGTGATCAGTTTTATAATCACATTAGATTTGCACCTGTTTGTTCTTTACACTTGAATGAAGAGAGGGGAAGAGCTGTCAACCTATCACCACCTTGTAGTGAGTTGCATTAGATGATCGGGAAGACACCTGGACAGACCGGAAAACTTAAGTGAGTAGTAAAGGTGGACCGGGACCATCTTGGGGAGGCCCCTGTCCAGAAGACTTTCAACTTCCATCTCCAAAAGAGCTTTTCCTGTATCCAGGGAAGGCTGAGGACAAATAGAACAAATGGATCATGTTCAAAGCCTCAATTGTGGAAGAAGCTGCTAACAGCTGCAGACACAAGGCCATAGATGCCTCCTGAATTGGCAAGCCAAGGACCCATTGGTAGACACTGGAGGTGAAGGATGCCATCAGGCTGAAGAAGAAGGTTTTCTATATATATTTATCATGGGGGACTCCCAAAGCAACAGAGGAGTACCAACAGGACAAAAAGACTGTAGCCTTGTTGTTCAGGGAAGCAACAAATCATGCATGACAGGAGTTTGGAGAGACCATGGAAAGTGACTATCGATTGGGCTCAAATAGGTTCTGGAAAACCATCTGCCCACTCAGAAGGGGAAGGCAGGGCTTCACTCAGGTTGTTCTCAATAAAGCTGGAGAAATGCTCACCCACACCTCAGGATGTACGTTGTGTAAGGAACACTTTGAGGAGCTCCTGAACCTGACGGACACTCCCTCTGTGGAGGAGGCAGAGCCAGAAGCTGATAGGGGATCCATACCCATTTCCCTGGTGGAGGTCACTGAAATAGTTAAGGAACTATGTAGTGGCAAGTCCCAGGGCATGGATGAGATTCACCCAGAAATGCTGAACGCTGTGAACATTGTTGGGCTGTCATGGCTGACATACCTTTTCAATGTTGGGTGGTTGGAGTGGCATACCGGGGTGGTGGTCTTACATTTTTATAAAAGGGGACTGGAAGGGAGTGCTCTAACTATTGGGGGAAATCACACTGCAAAGCATCTCTGCAAAAGCTTATGCCAGGGTACTAGAAAGGATACTGCCTAGTCATTGAACCTCAGATCCAGGAGGAGCAGTGTGGGTTCCATCCAGACTGTGGAACAGTGGACCAGCTCTTTACCGTCATGAGGACCCTGGAGGGGGCATAGGGGTATGCCCATTCAGTCTACATGTGTTTTCTGGTTTTAGAGAAAGTGAATGATCAAAGTTCCTTGATGGATTCTGAAGGGGGTGCTGGGAGAGTATGGAGTTCAGGAGCTTAATAATGTCACTTTAGAGAAAAGGCAGAAATAATCAGACAAAATAGCTTCTAAACGTTTAACATTCTTAATTTAAAAAGTGCTCATTGCAAGACTGATGTAATGATATGAGCACATGCTAATTCAAAAAGACAAAACGTTTACACCACAGTTTGTGTAATGCTATTTGTAGGCCAGCACCGTTTGTTTAAGGGTACTAAAAGGCCGACATTGAACACTTCGCTCTTCTACAGTCAAATACTTCCACTCAATAATAACCACTAGTGGTGAGCAAACCTCACTAAGTTCACTTTGCCTCAAGTTCAGTGAAATCGTGGAAAGTTTTAGAAATTTTGATGAACTCAGTGAAATGAAACTGAACAAGTTTTGTGTTGGTTATAATTGTGCAGTGGTGTTTTAAGTGTCCCTGGGGGCTATGAAAATGTCTAGCAGCTATGCTGGGCTGATTATTGAAGACAATAATGTGATCTGAGCTGTGAGGCAGCGGTGTTAACGACTGTGCTTCTCTGAGATAAAACTAATCAAAATAAAATATCAGAACAATACATTTTTTTGCAGACAGTGGCAACAGCAGCAGAAGGCATGAATTCACTGACTAGTCCCACACAGATATTTATGAGATATCAGTGACAGAATTTATTATCAGAACAGTAGAATTTATTGCGCAAAACAGGAGCAGGAAGCATGATTTCAATAAGTCTTGGCCCCCACAAGCCCAGAGTGCTCGAGAGTTACAGAAAAGTACAGGAAGAGCAATTGCAGGGCAGAAAGGGACAGAAAGGGACAGACAAGAGAACTATCAAGTCCCTGGAATCAGCGGTAGTGGGTTGGAAATCTCCACTAATCCAGGACTCTCTCATTTTTATTAATGTCCATTTGTGGACAGCTGGGTCCTCTCCCTTGAGCACTGAAAGTCCACTCAGACATTAAGCTGGAAGCTGAACAACACAGCACTTCCAGTGCATACTTAAAAAGCTTGTGGCTTAAATTTAGAACTCTATGGGATCATCAGTGCACATAGACTAATGTGCACTGATGCACCCCAGGTAGTCACTAACCAGTGCTGCTGCTGGCACCTGTGTCTGATTGGGTCACATTCATCAAATTACCGTCACCACCATGGCTGCTGCTTCTACTGAGGCTCTCTGATGGACATGTGAAGAGGTAGTGGGGATAGTGAGAGGGGTTAGGCCTCAACCAACTTGCTTGAAAAGGACCAAAAGGAGACTATACATCTAAAATTGGTAGCTACAGCTGTCTGGTGTCATCCAGCCTTGCAAAGCATCTAGGTCACTTGGTATATAAAAGAAAAAAAAAAAACTTTTCCCAACTCTGATGCATTGCATATTTTTAGGGAGAAATTCGGCAAACAAGATCACCCATGAATCCAGCAAATTCGTTCTGCAAAACTCTTTACTTAAATTTGCCTATCAACACTAATAGCAATAACAGAAACCTAAAAAAATATAGGAATGCAAAAAGTATATACAAGATAGAAAGCAACAATATGCAATAAACACAATGACAATAGTACAAGATATGACAAATGTATTATTTACACACAGACCCAAAAAGACCTAGTAAGGCAAAGTTGACACATGCTAAGGATTATGGCATTAACCTCCTACAAGAAATAACAGGTTTATCGTGCTGAGATTCTGACTACAGGTGTTAACAGCAATCTTTACAGGCGTCCCCTTGTTGATTTCCCCAGCTGCACTGTGCTACACATGTAATAGATCCCTTCACAGATCCCAGAGCTGTAATGCTTACGGGTGTCAGTGTATACTCAAAGAGCAATAAATCCTTCTGAAGTAAAGAATAACTTCAGCTGCAGTGGTTTTGCCACATTTAGTACGGCATCTCACTGGCTCCTTGTATAGCACATCTTCTTGATTCCTTCTAGCTGCGGCACTCTGAGATAAAGGCACAATCTATAAAGGCAGACATTCTAAGAGACAAAGATACATGAACAATGGTGTAAATGAGGAAAATTGACTGGTACAGTTGTTCCGAGGCTTCTTTTTAGCAATCTATGTCTCACATCTGAAACATTATTAAAAGCATCTAATTACATGACATGTCCAGATGCTCCACAATGCCTCAGTCGTTATGACTGTGGCATTTTATAAAAGTGACAGTATATTATTGTGATTAACTCAGGTAATGCTTACAAACCATAGCAAAGATTACTGGACATCAGACTGACTTGGCGCTGCTGCCACAAGATGAACAGCATCCTGTGCTAATGAATGTTCATTTAGCAGTTTTGTTCTTTTCTTTATTTGAGTATAAGTTTGGGGGTTTGTATGTAAGAAATGAACTGCCCAAGTAAAATACTGTGTCCACCTTTTACAGTGTTGATTTCAATATGGCCAGATAATCATGTGTGTCCATAAAAATACATTAAAGTGCATTTAGGGCTTTGGCACATTTAAATCTCACACTGTAAGTATTTTGGTGAATATATGGCCAGGCCAGTTTATGTACATCAAAAAAAAATGTTTTTAGCTCTAGCAGGAGAGAAAACAATTGCTTATACTAAAAGTGTAAAAGTGGTTGCAAAACCACTTTCAATCCCTTTGGTTTCAAAAGGTCACAGACAGAATACTTCTGATATGAAGATTTAGGGCAAAGATGAATCACCCCGGAGTGTCCCTCTTGCCATTCTGTTTTATTTTAGTGAAGGAGATAATAAAGAACCTCAGAGAAACATGAGTAGGTCGAGAGGCTCAGTGTTTTTGATTTCAGCCTCAGAGAAAAAATAAGTATTGTGCTTTGCAAGAAACCACAAAAGATTTTGTAAGGTAGCCAGGAGAAATGACATGGTCAAAGTACAAAACTGGGTCAAGAATACAGCAACCTAAGCCAAATCACAAGACAAGAATCGGGAGTCGAAAATATGAAAAACAAAGGCCAACAGAGCCAACAGCTTGTTAAACAAAAGAAATAGCAGGGACTTGTTTTTTAATGTTTTTATTTTTTTAATTCATAAACTCTGATACAGATATGTCCACACATTTAACATTCACCCTGCCACATCATGCTTGATGTTTTCTTGACCTCAAAGGACACCCCCCCCCCCCCCCAACAAAGGGTGCACAAAAATGGGTGCAGAAACATTCCAAGATATTTCACAAAATAAGAAACTAAGCTCTAAAGTGAAAAAACTAATGTCATCATCAAAATTCCGTGGGTACAAAACCTTAGATGAACTGCAACTTTGTACCAAAAGGGCCAGGGGAAGTTAGAAAAGATTAACAAAGACAACTATCTAAAAGTAGTGCTTCTACAGATATCCCTGGAGATACAGTAGTTTATGAAAATAACCTTTTTGAAAAATTCATTTCATAAAATATTAGGTATTAAAAAAAGGGCCGATACACCTGTTGCAAGTTATATTAGTGCAGTTCAATAATGTGAGTTTCAATTAACCACCATTATATCTATCTATCTATCTATCTATCTATCTATCTATCTATCTATCTATCTATCTATCTATCTATACAGTATATATATATATACCCAAAGAGCTGATGATGTCAAGTAGCAATTACAATCACGTGACAGTTAATGAAGTGGAAAACAAGGAAAAATAAGGTATAAAACAAATCATCATAATTAAAACTAAACTAAATCTAAAACTAAATAGAATTCTACATACTAAAAAATCTTTATACTATTATTGCTCATTATTTGGCTGATGCCTTTATAGAAGGTGAGTTACAATATTAGATACAATTGGTTATATTTGATTTGTTCTACCAATTAGAGCACAGGCAGGTGAAATTACTTGCTTGCACACAGTGTCAGTAGTGGGGCTGCACGGTATGTTTGTACTGGATAAGTGCCGAAAAACCCAAATTTTAAAATGGTACTTGAAGCAAATGTCAGCATTCCTCTCAATACCCCACCTTCCTCCAACACTGGCTATTGCGATTGTGAAAAAAATGCTAATTTCGTAGACTTATAATAAATAAAACTACACACTTCGATGCAATTGGGACTTCACAAGAGACCATTATTGTTTTTATGCAGTTGGCACTTCACAGCTATTAAGAAGGAAGTGGTGAGTAGTCTAATGCACCAGGGAGGCTGTAGTAAGACAGGGGCTTTTGGAGTTTTGCGTCAGAGCTGTTTTGGTAATGGTGCTGAAGTCTAAAAACTGGCATCAAAACTGAAGTCAATATTTTAGTATAGATCTAATTCTAGTCAGTAGCGGGATTTCGGTTCACAACCTCAGAGTCTAATAATTAAAGCATTAACCACTACACCACACAATAGCACAAAAGAGTCAAAAAAGAAAACCATACAGACTAGAAAAGAAAAAATAATTTAAAGACAGAATCACAACAACAAGTAACTGATGTACAGGCAAAAATAGGAATATTGCCTGAAATGTGGGCGAGATGTTACTGTCAGTTGCTCCTGTTTACAATAATCAATTATTTTGTCCACCCTTAACCAAGACAATATTTAATTACGGAAATTAATGTATCCAGACCTTTAGAAATCTCTGTACAAATAAGGCAGTACTTTTGGATCCTATGAATTACACTTAATTCACAATCTATGGTACCTAAAACACACTAATCTAACTAAAGTGCAAGTTAGAAACTGTGTTAACAAAAACCTACCAAACTTCCATAATCTTGCAGTGATATTTGTGCTGTAAACTATATGATGCAGAGTTGATAACTATGTAGTTAGAATTTCTGGACACTAAAAACTTATCTCAAAGTTCATCTCATAATGTTATATAAAATAGCATATTACTTGTATCAAAATTCATCTTCTAACAATCTAAGACAGAGCTGTTCAGTTAGCATTACACAGCCTTATTCCAGTTACTGAAACATTTTATCTTGTACTATGAAAACAATTATTTAATCTGACAAAAAAGAATAATCATTACAGGGAAGAACTTTTTCACCCACAACGAGATTGTACTTTCACTCTAATTAGAACTGAGGTGTTCCTTTACACCCACCCAGTGAGTGTTATTACCCTATGTGATTATCCATTAGTGCATCATACTCTCTGTTCCAGTCCCTGTAGGTTCCGTAGCTTGCTGTTTTGCTAATTTCATGGGTCAAGCATTTTTAAAAATGTCACTTACTAATCTTAAGAAGATGAAAGTTCATAATTACAACAGTTTAACAGTGTGTGGGCAGAACAGTATTTGTTTGTACATATACAGTATGTAACTATGGAGTATTATCCTGGTACAGTTATTCATTTTTTTCTGATCGCAAGAAATTCTTGAAGATAGGAGTGTTTCAGTATTATTGTTGCTATTAAGATTTGTTTTGATTTATTGATATCAGTTTCATTTTTCTAGTTTTCACAATGCTGTTTGCATTTTTATTGGGCTTCTCCATTACCATCTTCTTGTTATTAGACATGGGCTCACATGAAATTGTGAAGCTCATTATTTCCTGTAGAATGACTATTTAACCAGGCAGTACAGTACACCACTACACAATACACCATGGCCAACGTTGTTGATATCCATCCATCCATCCATTTTCCAACCCGCTGAATCCAAACACAGGGTAACGGGGGTCTGCTGGAGCCAATCCCAGCCAACACAGGGCACAAGGCAGGAACCAATCCTGGGCAGGGTGCCAACCCACCGCAGGACACACACAAACACAGCCACACACCAAGCACACACTAGGGCCAATTTAGAATCGCCAATCCACCCAACCTGCATGTCTTTGGACTGTGGGAGGAAACCGGAGCGCCCGGAGGAAACCCACGCAGACACGGGGAGAACATGCAAACTCCACACAGGGAGGACCCGGGAAGTGAACCCAGGTCCCAAGGTCTCCCAACTGTGAGGCACCAGTGCTACCCACTGTGCCACCATGCCGCCCTAACATGATACTCTCTTATTAAAAAAAAAAAAAAAAAAATCACAATATCTAAATCATAAAAAATGTGGCAAATTACATCAACTAATTCTCTTGGAGTGATGCATTCTTGATGCAGAGGAAATGACTTTTCAGAAGATTGTTTTACATATTTTGTTAGGGTGTTTCACACCATAATTTCAGGAGAAAGGATCCCTGAAGTCAGTGAGTGTCAGTTTATTTTGCAGTCATTGCTGCCATCTAGTGGATAAAACCAAACAGTCCACTGCAGATGACTTTTGTTCAGGTTTTGAAACTCATTTCAGCTGTCTACCCTTGGTGTCAATTTTTGTCGACACTTGCCTGGAAAGAGTTGAAGACAAATTTGCAACTAAATTTCATGACTAAGGTGACATAACTCAGAAAATCCTTTCTTTACTGGTGTTAGTGGGGAGTTTACAATGAAATTAAAGCAAGTGTTGGAACCTTAGGATGTGGTATATACAACCTTTGGGAGCAGAGTCAATATTATTTTTAAAAAGAACAAAAATAATAAAGGTCAAAAAGGATTCAACTAAACAGGCAATCCAAGATAAACTCATCCCAATCCACAATCCAATAATAAAATCCAAAGACAGAAGTAAAATAAATAAAATTTGTCAGAAAATCAATAACGATACTGTAAACTCCTTCACAAACTCAGTGATGCACTGTTGGGTCTCTCTTAGAGGACACTAAAGCAGTGATATCGTGGTGAGTCCACCTGCAGAGTACAAAGAACGGGTGAATTATGGAGACATTAAAGAGGTAGTGCATAACTAACAATGAATACACAAAACTACAGGAATAACATAAAAACATGAAGAATAATAACTCAAAATTAACAAAATCAATAAAACACCAAATAAACTTTGATTGTCCATTTCCTTAAAGAAAATCGTAAGTCTAGAGACTCTCAGAGGATAAAAATTTCCAAAGGGTTTTGGAAATTTTTAGATTGCATCCTGGAAATGACCTGAACACTGACCAAAATGAAATCATGGAGTACAACCTGTCACCCCAATTAGGACACAAGTTGGGACAAGGACTCCCTGGCAGAGAGTTGAGGTAACTTAAAAAAAGAAGATGCTGAGACTTCTGTGTGGTTCATTATTTTGTTAACATGCGCATATGAGTAAATCAGCCTACAATACAGTGAAGTACTAACCTATTGTTTATTTAAATCTGACAACCCTAAAACTATAGACAAGCAGCTGGGATTTTGTTTAGTGCTTACCCATACAGTTGATATCCATCAAAGTATAAATTCCTTATTCTGTCAGAAAGATGTGTTCTTAAGGCTGATTGGTGGCTTTATGCTTGAATATAAATGAGGATGTCTTTTGCCAAAAGTCCTTGTCATTGGTTGTTCTTGTCCATAAACTCTACTTACCCTTCAATCTCGACCTATGAGAACAGAAAAACTTTGAGTCTAGGCCAGATTAATAGTAAAAAAAACTTTCATTTTTTATGTAAGTGATCAGTTAGATTATATAAGCCATAAAATGAAGTACCATTTATGTAATCAAAATAATTAGCCTTACAGTCTTGTGGATACTAGCACTGTCACAAAGATTCAGCCTTATCATTTGAGAAATGCTTTAAGTCAATAATTCTTGCTATTTATATTTTTACTACCCACTTTTAGGGCAGCTTCCACAGCTTTCTTACTAAGCATCTCCCGTCATACTTGCTTTTCAATTTATCTTAATCTGATACAATTGCATGGAGAAAACATTCATTTGTAATTAAAAAGACTTTTTTTTTTTTATTTTGAAATTGATACATACATGTATATGATTTGATTCTTAGCTTTTCAGTTACATTTCTGTCATGATCAGCATCTTCCCAAGTTCCCCTAAATATTTAAAGTTTATGTGTCCTTTTGGGGGGTTTAAAACTCAAGGATTCTGAAATTAACATTGTTTTTATATTTTATAAAAATTTGAAAATGGTGAAAATAGTTAACATCATGCTACAATGCCATCTTTGTTTTTTGCTGGGGATGCCATTATTTCAGAGCAGAGACATTGGATGTGTTCATGGCGATTGTTCCCCAGAATTGCCTGGAAAACAATTATATATTAGTCACGCATGTGCATTGCTGCAGTATACAAGATTGATGTATAAGTCCTTGTGTAGTATATGAGCAAATCTTTATCGTCTTCCTGGTTTAGAAGTCTGTTCTGTTGATTGCAGTTTGAGTTTTGGTTAATGATTCTGTTCGGGCTCATGATGGGCTTGATTTCCTGCTTTGACCTTATCATGTTCATGATGACATTCATTTCCTGGCCATTATCATAAAATATATATTGTCTTTATTTAAGTCAGTAAAGTTACATTATTACACCTAAGATATTCTGAATTCACAGTTTGACATTTTTAACATAAAGCATAATTGATTAACTACAATATATAACCAAAAAATTGTAATTCACAGTAAGCAAGGAAAAAAAAAACAATCTTTGAAAAAATTAACCCATGTTTAGTTCAGCTGCATTTGATGTCTTTCTTTAAATTTTTAGGGTTCATGTGTTTTTCCAATTGTTGTAGTTTTGTTTTTTCACCCTCTTGAACCTTAATAGTATGTAGTCCAGGGGTGTCAAAGTCCAGTCCTGGAGGGCTGCAGTGGCTGCAGGTTTTCATTCTAACCATCTTCTTAATTAGTGACCAGTTTTTGCTGCCAATTAAATTCTTTTCCCTTAGTTTTAATTACATCGACTCAGGCCCAATAGTTGTTACTTTTTCCTTAATTAGCAGCCAAATGATAATGAGATACAAAACAAGCCGCCACATGACTAGTTCGCCTGTGCCCATCACACAATATCTAAAAATAAAGAAAGGTGAGGGTCTCAGTAAGGTTGATTTCTCAGCTGACCAACACGTTTTGATGATGTTCTTAGAAAAAAACAGAAAATCAATATATTTGGAAATGTCTGCTATTGCAGAATGAAAACAGAAACGAGCCATGGAATTAAATATTGGGTTTAATTAACAGAAAGAATCCGCTTCTCATTAAGAAACTGGTTGGAGTGAAATTGGTTGGAGTTTGAAGTCCCAATTTAGCTGATTATTTGTCAGCTTGTTTCACATCTCATTTCTATTTGGCTATCACTTAATGAAGAAAAGAATCAATTTAGAGGACTGATTCCTTAAAAACAAGGCATTTAACATGAAGGAAAAAGACATTAATTAGAAGTGAAAACTGGTCACTGATTAGGAAAAGGGTTAGAATGAAACCTGCAGCCACTGCGGCCCACTAGGCCCGGAGTTTGACACCCCTGATGTAGTTTATTTATGACCTGATTCAGTTTTTACAATAAGATGGATAATAACTGTTCCATTGAGATTGGGTCTTTTTCTCGACAATAGGTAAACCTGCAATGAAGTCACCATTCAAGTGGACAGTAGATTTAGGAATCAGATTTCATGCATTTGAGAATACATGTTAGAACTCTAGAACTCTGTTCTATAGCTTTTACTTTTTTTCCTTACTCTTTTTAGTCATTAGTATTCTGTGGTACTTTGAGCTACTTTCACATGTGAAAATGTGCTATAAAAATGTTGTTGCAGTAGTAGATAAGGCTATATTCTGTTAATAAGTGAAAATAAAATTCAGTGGCAGAATGAGTTTAAGAAATCAAAAAGTGTCAGGGTGTTTCGCTTACAAGAAAGATTTATGTCAGATTTATAATTTCAGGCAGAGCAAAAGAAATTGCATGACCCACCCTTTTTAATTCCATCTATGCCTCCATCATTTTGAAAGCCTGGTTACTAAGACTAAGAGTCATCAGGAACTGCAAGCAAGTGATACAAAGCACATATCATCCCACTTCAGCACACTTGCTTGTTTTTGGCAGAAAAGAGTGATACATGTCTGAGACATTATGATACTAATACAATACACTGCACAATTAAAATGGCTCTTTGTAGACTATCATTGTACTCAGTTGTTCAGTGGTCCATAGCACAAATCATGTCAGCCCATTTCGGCTCCTTTTATCATAATACAGACCCACCAATGACTGGCTGTCATACCCTATTCTCAATGCACATGTGAGACTGTCATGCCAGCAGGTTTGAGGTTCCATATAAATTCATGATGGGATCATTTAATGCCCATTTAAAGCTTAAGTCTTGCGTGTTCTGACACCAGCTGTTGTTTCCATCAGCCTGAAAACTCAAATTTACTCTAAGTTTATTTTTATGTATACACAGTGCAATAAGATATTTGCTAACATGTCACCACTTTCACAGTAGTATAAAAGGCAATGAATATAAACACAGCATGCAGTACCCAGTATAAGCAGCCATTGAGAGTAGCCTTATTGGCCTATGGATAAAACCTGTCCCTCAGCCTAGAGGTGTGACAGTGAATGACCCTATTAATTTCTGCATAATGAAAGAAAGAGAGAAAAGTGACATTGCGGACTGGATGAGGCCATTTGCCTTTCTATGGGAGTGCACATACTGTATATATGTTCTGAACACAAGGAACCTGAGCTCTATCTATCTATCTATCTAACATCACCAACTCTCCACAGTGCTCTGTGGTTCTGAGGTGAACAATTGATCTACCAGGATGCTATATTGCTTTCGAGGATGGCCTCCACTGTGCTCCTATAGAATTTATTTAACACAGCTGTTGAAGCTGTGGCTGGTCACACAGATATATATGTTAACCAGCGGTTTATGTAGGTGGCTCAGCACACAACTCTGGCAATAGCTGCAGTATATCGACCTGCAGTGTGAAGGAAGTGACAATGCCAAACTGCACATGATAGGGTCTCCCACATACAAAATACAAAATCCAGTTGCAGATACTGGCACTAACTTCCAGGTATAGAAGCTTGGTGATCACTCCTGACAGAATAACACTGTTGTTTATATAGCTTATATGCATTAACAGATAGATTAGTTGGTGCAAAGGTAAAAAGGAGAAAGCTATGCATGACTAGGTGCTGCAAAGGTCTAATCTCTATATATAATCTTCATTTGGATCTTGATCTTTGTTTGTCCGCGAATGAATTAGAAGAAGCACTAGATGGCAGTAGAGAGACAGCTAAAACATAGGCATTGCATTAAGAATCTCCTCCAGGCTTATACTACTGAAGACTGTAGTACTCCAGTCACACCTCAAAACACAGACATTCAAACTAAACAAATTGTTGTGCTTTAAATTAACTAATCTTTATATATAATCTTCATTTGGATCTTGATCTTTGTTTGTCCGTGAATTCCATGCATGCGTAGACCACCTTCCAGTTTAGTACGTTGTTGTTACACACGGATGTCAACAATGTGCCGGAATAACAAAAGTGGTGGTGGACAGTGTTACGCTGGTTAGCTCCTGAGGCCTGGTTAGAGAATGAGATTGCCGAAGATAAAAGGTACGTGCCTACGTAACATATGAATGAAAGAAAGACAGTGGGTAAAATGAATGACACCGTAACAGCACATTCCGTTAATTATTATTGTTATGTTGTAGCCGGCGAGTGCTGCGCGTCTCACAGTTGTACCGTGGCTTGCTCACATGTCAGTGAAGTGATCCCTATTTATGCTTTAAAGAGCCTGGATACCTATGTGTCCCCCTTTTATAACCATTGCTCCGTGTATATTGCCTTACTCTTTGGATTGCCACAAAGCAACCTGCGAGATTGGAGAAAGGTTGAGAAGATATCGTGAGAGGAAACAACAGCGTCGTGAAAACGAGACGGACTGTGAACGGAGAGAAGCAGAAATGCGCCTACACCACCACGTAATTACTATTCGGACAGTGATTCCGAGTAGGCCATTCCTATCCAATCAATGTCCAAGGGTTTTCTTTTATAATTTTGTTTCCCTTATAAAAAATCATAATGCTGTGCGACGAAGGGCCCAGTTTAAACAGGGAGCCCTTCACAGACAACTTTAACACGCGCAACGTAGTTGGGCGCACATGGCTAGTATATATACACTGTATATAGTATGTTATGGGCTCAATGAACAAATATCAGATAGGGACACTATAGCAAGAAGGAGAAGTGGCAGAATGGACTGGAACAGTTAATCCTTCAACTTGACACCATGAAATGAGCATTGCAATAAGAGGGCATGTCTGACCCTCAATCTCTGTACAATCCATGTACAGGAAGATGGCGGCAGAGAAAATGCCTCCTGGCTGACCTAGCTCCTAGCTTCTGTTGGGCTATCTGGCCTTTCTTTTAGGGCTGTTGGTAAAAGAACAGCCAAAAGATGACAAGATGGACAGGGAAGTGAAGAATTACTAGAAAGAGAGCGAAAAAGAATAGTAGTAGAACTGGCAGAACAGTATTTGATCCAAAAACTGGATACCATGCACCTCCATCTTTTAAATTATTTAGACTGACTTTTGATTAGTGATCCCACGGTTTAACGACTTTTGATTGTCCTTTAAACATTTTTGTTCTTAGGGTTAGACAGTTTGTTGATACTGATGTGGAATATGGAATGTAGAGTGGGTGACCTGGGGTTTCCCTGTGACATTTAGCCCTATTAGGACCTTGTAGGTTGTTTTTTCTTAAAATTTTGTATGTAAGTTGATGAATATTTTGTACGTCTTTATTTTCAAGTCAGACAAAGCAAATGTAACATTAGTTGTTCAGGACTTCATTCATGAAAACAGCAGTGCTTTCATGTCTAACTAAACAAACCCACTTGAGTCTTTAGAGCTGACTCAGGACGTGAATTTTATTGCAAGGTTGGTGGGATTTGAGGCCTCAAACTGGTTTGACAACCCCTTCAGGAAAGCCAAACTTCCTAGCTGGCAAGCTTCAGCTCAACAAATTGCCTTGGGGTCAGGTGTGAAAAGGCAGTGTAGGGCAGCGTCTCTCAACCTTCAAGTATTTGCGACCCGAGTTTTCATAACAGTTTTAATCGTGCCCCCCTAACTTTTTTTGAAACCCTAATAAAATTTATTCCTATATTTTTTGCTGCCGATACACCGCTACAAGTTTAAAATTTTCCTATGAATAGGGAAATTACGCCACATATGGCAACATTTGTTACTTTGGGGCGTGTCCCACAGTTTGAGAACCGCTGGTGTAGGGGATGGAGCATCATACCAGCTTGGCAAGAGTGACTGTGTTTGGACTAAGAGCCTAAAAACCATCCAAAAAGCCATAAAGCGACTTGGGGATGAGTTGTGCTGGAATTCTTTTGGTCTAAATTTGGCTGTTTTGGACTTATTTTGAATCAGATGCCATTCTGTACCATGATGTCCTATTGCTGTAAGGATCTGGACAGAGAATCTGTAAATTTGATTGCTTTACCCTCCCTCCATCTCTCTCTCTCTTACACCATGGCCATAAAGACGACACACTGAGGAGCACAGCTTATTAGCCATATTGAGACAGGGATGTGTCCTGTCCTGAAGAAAGCATACCAGGAATGAGGTCTTAACTAGAGACATTTAAGTAACTACAAGACTGTGTGCCACCTGAAATTGCACATCTAGCATTTATCAGGTTGTATGGTTGCCAATATGCTTATTGTTATTTTATGAATATTATCAATAATCCATTATGTAAAGCTGCAACTTAACTCTTGCTTTTACATAATTGCCTGAGGTTATAGATGTAGAAGTAAAGGTGGAGAGAAGTTATAAAGTACAATACATTATAAACAGTGGTGAGTCTATGGGAATTAAGACATTTTTTTCCTTTTTTTTTTTGGATTTTATTGATTTTATTAAAATCAAATAACATTCCATCCAAATAGGTCAAATTTTACAAAAATAGGTTAGAAACAAATCAACCCCCACCCCTGAGAAAGAGAGCTAGGCCAGCAGAGTAAAACCTTAAGCTAGTAAAAATAAGTAAATACAGTAGATAAATTAATAAATGGAATATTTGCATTATAGTTTACAAACCTGGGAAAGTACAAGTAGGCAGGTGGAGACTCTCAGGCATTGTTAGAGCCTTGCAGAAGATAAGGGGATCTCATAGAGAGATAGACATGACACACAAATCTGGAAAACGATTGTGAACACTGGAAAAGTGAACACAGCATTTTCAGTATAAAACTTACTTTACAAGGCATTTCCCATGGCCATAATAGCGGGAAGGTGATTATTCATTGCTTAATAAATATGCTCATTATTGGACTTAGCTCTCATTCAATGTGTTTGCCTCAGTCTTTCCATCTTGGTGCTTATTTTTGATGTTTCTGTGAAGTGGCAACAATTATGTGTAGCTTATTGCAATATACTACCTAATTATGGTTTCCTTTATCTTTTAAATTTTCTTTGAATATTATCATCATCACCATCATCTTTGTGGAGAAGTCTTACCATTAGTATCGGAAAAATACAATGCACCATCATGAAACTACAAAACATCATCATGAGTGCCACTTTGTGGCTCCAGGGTGCTATAAAATTGTAATGTCATTAGCTCTAAAATGTGCTTCCTAAACAAAAAACTTCTAATGATCTACTCTGAAGTAAGACAATTTCTTACCCTAGTCAGACTTTTAGTTCAATTCCTCAGAGTAATTCTAGATAAAATGATAAATATGGACTCTGGAGTCTATCACAGGTATTGACACTTTTTCACTCTACCATTTCCAAGGCAACAAGGAGTAAACTGGTGAAGGAAGTAACAACCATAGCATGGCAATTACAAAGAAAATGAAAAGGAAGAACTCAATGGTTGGCCCTAGTTGCTGTCGATATGCAGAATGATAAAGTTGCCCAGCTATCTGTCATTAAGGCCGGACATATCCTGAGCAAATTCAACCTGATTGTAAGCCTCACTTACAGTTGTCAACTGATTTTCTGAGTCAGCCCAAATTTCAGTCTCCCATCCCTTATTTCATGAGCAGTATGAGAAATGTTGCAATGCCAGATTACTTTTTACAATTGGGCTGTTGTACAATCAAAATAATTTGTCACGGCAGACGTTTCAGTTGGCTGTCTTGTATTGTGAGCAGTCTCACAAGCAGATTTTCTGATACTGCAATCAAATTTCACAAAATTCGTTGTACCTCGACTGCAGTGAGTGTGCATGTGGCAACAATAACAACAACAACTGACACACCAAAAAGAGAAAACATTGCATCTTCATTTTTGCTCTTCTGATTTCCAAAAGCTAACTTTTAGATAGCAACACACATAAAGCTAAATGGCCAATGACAAAAGTATCTTAAGACAGGTTTACTGGAAGATCTCAAAATAAACACGTAATGTGGTAAATTACATAGATTACACACCTCTAATTCTATCTGTAAAATAGACAGACCGTATTGTCCACAGTTTAGCAAGCCATCTGCATGTCCTGTAACAAAGTTTTCTTTTCTTTGTAGTTTTAGAGCACAGTACAGCAAGAGTTAACAAAATGGCTCTTTACTTTGTTGACATATTGAGAAGCCTGTGGTTAAACTTTTTTTTTTTCTTTTAAATGGGTAAAACTTTACTGCAAAATGTCAATGAGTAAAACTGTTCTTCAGTGCCATTTACACATATAGTATGAGCACCGATGGCAATGTGAGTAGTCGCTTAACCACAACTTCTAAAAATTGCACAGCGTACGCCTCATCTTAGGGAGAAATGATGAAACAGGAAAAATCATTTCTTATTGCTGATATCATTAATCACTCTCTCCAGAGCGGCTTAGTCCCACTGGCCATGAAAATCGCAAAAATAAGACCTCATTTAAAAAAAATCCTCTTTGGATCCTGAAGTGATAGCAACATATCATCCGATCTCCAACCGTCCATTTTTTGTCTAAGGTTTTCGAAAAGGTTGTTTTGGTCCAGCTTCAGGATCACCTCAATAAATTCAATCTGTTTGAAAAATTTCAATCTGGTTTCTGAACTTCTCACCGTACAGAGACAGCCCTGGTCAGAGTCACCAATGACCTCCTGATGGCTGCTGACCAGGGCTCTCCAGCAGCCATCCCACAAGGGGTCCCACAAGGATCAGTGCTTGGGCCGACCCTCTTTAATATCTATATGCTACCCCTGGGTCACATCATCCGCAAGCATGGAATTTAATTCCATTGCTATGCAGATGATACACAGCTCTATGTTAGACTGGATTCAACTTCTCTTACACCTCCATCAACTTTTTCATCTTGCTTGGATGAGATTGAGGCCTGGATGTCCAAGAACTTCCTCAAGCTGAACAGCACTAAAACTTAAGCTCTTTTAATTGGCACCCCCCCCATCAACTTCGTTCCTCTGTAAATTGTATTTCCTTTTCTGACCGTACTATTACCCTCTCCCCTTCTGTTACAAATCTGGGTGTCAAGTTAGACTCCCATCTGTCATTTGATACACATGTCCATCACCTTTGTAAAACTGCATTCCTTCATCTGCGAAACATAGCCAAACTCCATACCCTACCTCTCCCTTTGTGATGCTGAAAGCTGGTTCATGCCCTTGTCTCATTCAGGCTGGATTATTGTAATGCACTCCTCATCAGGATCCCTAGCAAGAGCCTTCAAAAGCTCCAACACATTCAAAATAGTGCTGCAAGAATCCTGATGAGGGTGCGGAAATATGAACACATCTCACCAATCCTTCGGTCACTTCACTGGCTCCTTATTCATCTCCGTATTGAATACAAACTTACTCACCAGTGTCTCCATGGAAATGCTCCACAGTATCTTAAGGAACTCCTTATATTACAATACACTACAAGAAACCTCCGTTTTACAAATACCTACCACCTTCATCCCCCTGTGACCAAACTTCATACAATGGGAGACCGAGCCTTTGCAGCTGCTGCTCCACGGCTCTGGAATGCCCTACCAGAGAGCCTAAGAACACAGCAGATTGTGGGTTGTTTTAAAAAACAGCTAAAGACTTTTCTATTTAGGAAAGCTTATTAACAAGAATGCTATAATTATTGTTGTTTTGTCTCTGTTTTTATCTTGCTGTGCCTTTGTTTAAACTTTTTTATGTAGCACTTTGAGATTTACTGCTAATGTAACGTGCCCCTATAAATTACATGCATTATTATTATTATAAAAAAACATTCCTAGTTTGAAATGATATGCAGGGGTTAGTAGCCTTGCCTATGGGCTCTGAACAATCCACCCCGTGTCTGCAAAGGTTTCCTTTGATATTCTCACACATTTCTGAAACTTTCATTTTAAACTAATTGACACATCTGAATTGTCCCATTGTGAGTGAGTGTGACTGTGTAAATGATTATACCCTCTTGTAGTTATTTGCATTGACTCACTTTGAATGTTGCCAAAGCCTGACACTTTGTGACCTTGAATAATCAAAATGGATAAATGTGATATTATTAAATGATGATCAATCTGTCTGTGTTTTAACTATACTTATTCCGAATGTTGCATCTTCTTCTAAAGCTGTTTCACCAATGAGTTGTAGGTACTTGCAGATGATTTACGTTAGTCACAAAGCTAAAGCTACAGGTTGGTAAAGTTTCAATAGATGTCTTAATTTTAGTAGTCTTATTATTTAGATTGTTGCATTTTTCTCTTTATTTATTTTTGCAAAGTAGGAACAAATCAGAAGTAATTAAATACATGTTTAGCTTGAAACATTTTTTGTAACACAATCTTTAATATTGTATTTGTTATGCCAGAAACGGACACTCGAAGTAGCTCAGCAGCTCTGATCCTCTCTGCCTGCCTTTTGATTTCTATCCACCCTTTATGAATAGTGTGCTGGCAAAATTAGGGAGAGCAACTGCTAGATGTTGTTAGCAAAGACATAGGAATGTAAGGGGCTTTTGAGACAGAAATTAGAACAAATAGGTTCCTAAGCAAATCAAAAATGTATCATCAAGCAGGAATTGCCAGGTGTCAACAAATACAAGATAATTCAACTGGAGCAAAAATACTAAGACTGAGAATTGAAATTGAGACTCTTGCAAAGCTATGAGTCATTATCAGAAAATCAGAACCTAACTACGGTCAGACATGACATTCTACTGTCCAGAATGGAGAATATGCTGGGTATCTCTGGCACTGCCCTCCAGTGGTTCAAGTCCTATCTGACTGATAGGCAAGAGTTTGTTAGTCTTGGCAACAGCAGATCCAGCTCAGCGCCAGTCACACAAGGAGTCCCTCAGGGCTCTGTCCTCGGCCCTCTTCTCTTCTGTATTTACATGCTTCCCTTTGGCCATATTATCCGTAGCTATGGACTGGGTTATCATCTTTATGCAGATGATACTCAACTCTACTTCAATGTTAAAAGTGGAACTTCATCAGAGCTTTCTCAGCTCACAACCTGCCTTAGTGTAATTAAAACCTGGATGGAGCAGAACTCTTTAAAATTAAATTGCAATAAAACTGAACTCTGGCAAATTAGGACTAAAATGCAACTTAATAAAATTAGCTCCTTCCCAGTCTATCTTGGCGGTGATCTCATCAGACCTGCCTCTACTGTAAAAAATCTTGGTGTCATTTTTGATTCCTCCCTCTTATTCCGCCCACATAAATCCCGTTAAGAAACTTTCTTACTTTCACCTCCATAACATATCCCGTGTTCGCTCCTTCCTCTCCTTCTCTAATGCTGAGAAACCTGTCCATGCTTTTATCACACCACGCATTGATTATTGTAATTCCTTACTGGCAGGTGCCCCTTCTAATCTTCTATCACAGCTCCAGCTTATTCAAAACTCAGCTGCAAGAGTCCTTACTCGAACCAGCAGCAGCGAGCACATCACACCCATCCTGCTCCGTCTCCACTGGCTCCCCGTGTCTTACAGAATCGAATATAAAATGCTACTAATAACCTACAAACCCTTAAATAACCTCGTGCCAAACTACATCAGTGACCTTCTCCATCACTATGTGCCTGCCCGCCCACTAAGGTCCTCTGATTCTGGCAATCTTGTTGTGCCCCACACGAATCTACACTCCATGGATGACAGGGCCTTCAGCTGTATAGCGCCCAGACTCTGGAATGACCTACCGAAAACAATCAGGTCAGCTGACTCCATGAATTCTTTTAAAAAACAACTCAAAACTCCTCTGTTCAGGAAGGCTTTTAGCTCTACCTGACTTATTACCCTTCTCTCTTGTTTACTTCTCTGTCAAGATGCTCATGTAACCTGTATGTGTGTGTGTGTGTGTGAGACCATCAATTATGTTGTCTGTTTTTTTTTCTCTGAATTCACTGTCGTAATCTTCTTTATTTATTTATCTGGTTTGTACAATGCTATATACTGTATACCCTGCCGTTCTTATATTCTGTAAGTGCCTTGAGCATGGGAAAGGCTTTATATAAATAAAATGTATTATTATTATTAACTACAAAAATAAAAAATCAGAACCTAAAAAACTACACCAACACCTATACACAGTTCAGATCTGTAATTTTGGATAAAGGACAAATGGTGCTGTGCTGGAATTCATAAGCAAGTCTTTTTTGAAGAGAATTGCAGTACCTCTTGGGAGGCAGTATTCTTGGCAATCAGCAAATGTGTCTTAGCCCAAATAGATTCTAAAATAGGTGACAAACTTAAAAATGACAAAGAAGAAGGATATAAGATTGAAACACATGCATGAAAAATAACACTTGAAAGTTCAGCTTTCCATATATCAAAATTTCATGAACAAAAAAAAAAATTACCAGCCAGAACACAGAGGGGTTTCTATCTCACAATATTATTGATTGCATTTTTACTGAACTGTGTGTTCTCGTAATAGAAAAATGTAATTAAAATAATGACCTGAAATGATTTCATTAACTGAAGATGCAATTATGTTTTGAATTTGAACACATAATTAATAATTAGATAAGAAGCATGATTATAAGAGCACATTGGTCGTTTAAAAATTAGGAAATTTTAAACCAAGCAGAGATGCAGATATTTTGTTAATGATGCCTGTTTCTACACCTATGTGCAGATTAAAATGACCGAACTCTAATGAGCAGTACAATCATACTGAAGGTCCCCAATCAGCTAAGGATGAGGCAGATGGCTGAGGAGGTCTGTAAATTAGTAATAAGTTAGTATCATACAGTGCTGTCAGAGTTCTGCTGCTACTGCATTTTTCCATCTTTGTTTGTCATCTCCATGCAGGGCTTTTGATCTATTAGACTCAAAGTGGTCTATAAATTTTAGTAAGCTTTTAAAACTTCATATAAAAAATGGTTGATGTTCGCTCTGTGTGCATGAAGTTACCATATTTGTTGAAGATGATTATTAGTAGTCTTGTTCGTGGTGTATGCATACAGTACTCAGCTGTCAATCATCCTGACACTGAACTCACCTGCAAGATAAAATGTTCACTTCACTTCATGTTGAAAAGTTGCTGCAGTTGCAGAGTGCGGCTGTTCATGATGCACAGTGCACATTCCTTGCTTGGATAAACTTATATTTTGTTGGCTTACTAATATAATATTATAATATAATGTATTATTTTTGATAATGGAATAAAGATCTACAATCTTTTAAGTTCCATGTTTAGTAATAAAGTAAATCTTGCTCTTTCAGACCACCCTTCTACTCCTCTGCCTGCCTATTTATTTAAAAGGAGTCTAGCTAAAGACATGTTCAGGCAACTGGGGAAAAACTGGGGGATCCTGACAATGTACGTCTGCACCTGGAGGATGCTATGCTACTGTACTAGATACACGCTTCTCTCCAGCCATTTTCCACTTTTAACATTTTAGATACCCTGTGTCTTAATATTAGGCAGCATCATATTTCTAAAACTATTTATTACTGGTGAAACATACAAACATCTGGTCCTAAAATTTAATGCTGCAAAAGAGGAGGTATAAATAGTAAACTTTCCACCCTTTCTTTACAAACATAAGAACTTACATTTCATTATGTTTTCTAACACATATGTACCATGTCCTGGGGGATTATCAATAGGTGGGCTTGCCGAGACCGCACAATAAACTTTTCTGCCCACCAGTAAAGTGCCCACCAGGTTGCTGCTAGGAGATTCTTTTTAAATTGCCATAACAGGTCATAAGTTTACGACTAAGACCAAGGTCAAGGCACTAGCCCCATTAGTTTGCAACAAAAACACATCATTTTGGATAACATAGAGCCTTTCATATCTATCTGTCTGTCTCTTATATGTAAACGTCTACACATGGAAGTGAGTGTGTCTGTCTGTTTGTCCGGCCGGAAGTGAGAGGTGGAGTCGGGCTAAGGGCTCCACTTCTGAGGATACACAAGTGAGACCAGCACGTCAGCAAAACAAAACATCCGAAGAGAGAGTCACTAGCTTACCTGCTAATACAGAAGCAAGGCGAGCACATCAGCAAAATGAAACCTCAGAGGAGAGAGAAACTCGCTTAGCTGCTGATAGACAACGGAGTCAAGCAGGTCGGCAAAACGAAACCACCAAAAAAAGAGAACCTCGCTTAGCTGCTAAGCATAATTGATGCGATTGATTGATTGAAGTGCCAGAATCCATGGTTTCTAGGAGCTTGGACTTTTTACAGCTTGTACAGCATATATATGATGGCTCCTGATGGCTGCTGACCAGGGCACTCCATCACTCCTTATCCTCCTGGAACTTACAGCGGCATTTGATAAAGTAGATCATAATATTCTCCTTTATCATCTTCACTATACAATTGGACTTTCTGGCATTGCTTTAGAGTGGTTCAAGTCCTATCTTACAGACAGGACTGAGTATGTGGCCTTGGGGGATGCTAAATGTCATACCCACACTGTCACCTGTGGAGTCCCACAGGGATCAGTCCTTGGGCCGACCCTCTTTAATATCTATATACTACCCCTGGGTCACATCATCCGCAAGCATGGAGTTTCGTTTCATTCCATTGCTATGCCGATGATACGCAGCTCTATGTGAGACTGGATTCGACTTCTCTTACACCTCCATCAACTTTTTACTCTTGCTTGAATGAATGAGATTGAGACCTGGATGTCCAAGAACTTCCTCAAGCTGAACAGCACCAAAACTGAAGCTCTTTTAATTGGCACCCCCCATCAACTTCATTCCTCTGTAAATTGTATTTCCTTTTCTGATCATATCATTACCCTCTCCCCTTCTGTTACAAATCTGGGTGTCAAGTTAGACTCCCATCTGTCATTTGATATACATATCCATCACCTTTGTAAAATTGCATTCCTTCATCTGCGAAACATAGCCAAACTCCGTCCCTACCTCTCCCTCTGTGATGCTGAAAAGCTGACTCATGCCTTTGTCTCATCCAGACTGGACTATTGTAATGCACTTCTCATCGGGATACCCAACAAGAGCCTTCAAAAGCTCCAACAAATTCAAAATAGTGCTGCAAGAATCCTGACGAGGGTGCGGAAATATGAACATATCTCACCAATCCTTCGGTCACTTCATTGGCTCTCTATCCATCTCCGTATCGAATACAAACTCTGTTTACTCACCAGTGTATCCATGGAAATGCTCCACAATATCTTAGAGAACTCCTTATATTACAATCCACTACAAGAAACCTCCGTTTTACAAATACCTACCGCCTTCGCCCCCCCTGTGACCAAACTTCATACAATGGGTGACTGAGCCTTTGCAGCTGCTGCTCCACAGCTCTGGAATGCCCTACCAGAGAGCCTAAGAACACAGCAGATTGTGGGCTGTTTTAAAAAACAGCTAAAGACTTTTCTATTTAGGAAAGCATATTAACAAGAATGCTATAATTATTGTTGTTTTATCTCTGTTTTTATCTTGCCTTGCCTTTGTTTAATCTTTTTATGTTGCACTTTGAGATTTACTGCTAATGTAAAGTGCCCCTATAAATAAAATGCATTATTATTATTATTTATATATAAAATAGATTAGACAGCTAGTTATAGAAGACACTAATATATGCTATATATATATATATATATATATATATATATATATATATATATATATATATATATATATATATATATATATATATATATATATTGACAGATAGAGATCATTTTTATTAAAATTGCTTTCATATACATGTTTTCATTTTCATAGAACAATAGTGATTTTATCATGCTATGGTGTGGCTTTTAATTGAGGTCTGTCTTATTTCTAGTGGTTTATCAGTATAATATTATTTTGAAAAATGATTCTGATATTCTATAATCTTTCCTATTTCTTAGAGAAAATGAAATGTGATGGTAGTTCAACAAAAATAATAAGAATAGTAAGGGAATTTCCTACTCTAGGCTTTGATTTCCATTTCTTTTACTAGTTTTAGTTGTCTTTGTTTTGATGTTTTGGGAACATTTTGGACAGAAGTAATAAGAATTGGCTTGACATGAGTTCAGATACCAATGACAGGTTCTAAATCAATAATTACATATGACAGCTATATATTAGGGAGTTCGGTCAATTCAAAGCTTACTCTGAAACCAAGTCACATCCTTTTTTTGTAACTTTATTATAGGCATAAAAGAAATGATTCATTTTGACTTGGCACTTCAGCTTGGTATTAACTTTTTTCTTTAGCTGCATTTCAATGAACTTACTGTTTCAGTATCTGAACTGTGCCCGTTTGTGCCTTTGGATTCTCCTTTTTCTGAATGATACTGCAAAACTACCACAAACTGAAGAATGTGAGGGTGTGCTTTTAATTTCCTACCTAATTGGCTCAAATGGGTAAGCAGTAGAGTAATTGTTTTTTTTATGGAGGCATAGTAATGAATTATTGTAAGTGATCTGAAGCAACCTACTCAGTGCTTCTATTTGACGATTTGCCTGTAGATTTTATACTTGAATAATTATACATAATTATATATTGGGACTTGAAATCTTAATCCCAAGTAAGTTTTATTTTGAAACAACACCTTGGTTTGGTTTGCATATTAACTGTTCTATTATTTATGAACTTCAACTCTCTTCATAAAATTTTAAGAGGCTGAGATTATCCATCCATCCATTTTCCTAATCCGCATATCCAGGGTAGGGCCAATCTCAGTAACCATTAGGCGCAAAGCAGGTACAATTCCTGGACATGCTGTCAGCTTATTGCAGGGTGTGCACGCGCACACACACACACACACGCGCACGCACGCACACGCACACACACGCGCACACACACACACAGAGTAGGACCAGTTCAGTAATGCCATTCAGCTGACTTGCATGTTTTTGAACTGTGGGAGGACCCTGGAGCACCCAGAGTAAACCTACACTGAGACGGGGAAAACATGCAAACTCCACAAAGAGAACACCCAGCTGACATTAACTGCCTGTTATTGATCATTCTTAGATTAATTAATGTATCTTTAAGGTAATGAGAACTTGCATTACGAAAAAATACATTGCCGGTTTTGAAACACCAAAATGAGAGGCATTTTTCCACACAGAATATTTATAGTAACTCAGATTATCCTACAGTAGAAGGATTATTCTATTATTAATCATTAAGATGCCCACCCAGAAGGATGCCATAATAATGTGGAATTTTAATGAAGAAATTTTTACTTGGGTAATTATCAGTTTTGCCTTCAGCAATACTGGCGATTAACTGAATAATTCGGCAACGCTCCTTATTTACTTTACCTCTCCCTGTTGTAGGAGTTGGGTCTCTGGCTGTAAGACTTAGATGAATGTAACTGAAGCACACTTGTTTTAAGAAACAGAATAATACATTTATTGACAAACACAAGAAATATAGAAATATAATAACGGCATATAGACAATGCAGACACACTAGACGGACAAACGTAACATATATGCTGGCTGTTTACTGGTATTTAGAGTTCTTCTTTATCTTGGCACAGAGGAATAGTTTACCAAATCTTTATGGATGATGACTGATGTGTGGAGTTGTTGTTTTGCTGTTGCTTTGGGTTCAAGTGGAGGATTCTTCACTTGTTGGAGTGCACTCTCTCTTTGCTGCATGATCTTTGTCAGTGCTGCGCTGCTGCTTCCTCAGCTTGCCTTCTGCTGTCTTTTGCAACTTCATAGGAAGAAGGCATTACTCATTCTGGCCCAAGATTTTAGATGCTGAAGTTTCCTTCTTAAAGTAAAACTACTAGGACACAGCTTTGGCTTGACAAACTGGGTCTCGGCTTCTGATTCACAAAGAGAATAGCTTGTCAGAGTCTGCTCTCCAAGGAAAAGCAGCTCATAACTTGTTAGGTTTCAGAGACCAGATCTCATAAGGTCATTTTGCATATCTCGCCCTCTCTGTGAGAATCCCACAGAGGGTACCACAACGGAATTCCTGGACTTTTCTTAACATGCCATTCTTGTTTTTCTTATTACTATTATTTTGAGAGACTAGATGCATGTGATTTTAAAGGAAGGTTGTGCCTTCTCCTAATTGGGTTAAAGTCACTTCAAATTACAAAATCAGTCTTCTAATAGGCGAATTCTTCTGTTCATCTTAGTTGTTCCCCCTTGAACTTTAGGTCTTTGCTCTTGCTTGAATCCGTTTCACACCCTTCTGGCTCAAGAGGTCTGCAGAGTGGTCTCTGAAGGGATGTCCGTGCAATTCTGATTTACACCTTTGTTACTAGATGAAGTCCAGGCAGATCCTAGTGCAAGCTGGAGTGCAGTCACTTAGAGCAGAATGTAAGTGGGAGAAGGTGCAGCTGAATGCTGGCATCCCTGTTAAATCTGCTTTCTTGACAGACTGGGAGTTCCACAAAAGACAAACAGAATGGGCAATGCCCTCTTTGTCCTACAGCACTGGCAGGTAAGTTTAGTTGAAATCAGGATATTTGATTGGCAGTTTTTTTTAAAATAATGTCATCCTAAAGATTAAAGAATTCATTTGAATGAGTATGGCGGAAGTTTAAATGATCTAACTACAATTTCAATTCAATTAGGCACTTCTTTAAAAGAGATGTTTAGAGAGACAGAGGGAAAAAAATGAGCTAGTTCAAATGAGCTAGTAGTCATTTCGCTCCAGCTTCACCTATTAAAAACAATCAAGAAGAGCCTAAGCAGGCTGAACAAGCCAAATTATCTAATCAATAGATTTTTTAAAAAGATTTGTCTTTGTGTTGTGGCAAAGTGGCTCATTTTAAAATTCTCTTCTCTTAAAGAAAGAGGAGAATAGCGTATAATATAATTTTATGCAGTGTCTACTACCAAGGAAAGTAATAGCGGGCAAGATAAAGCACCGAACAAAACCTTTAAAGAAGTGAAACACCAATAAAAGTAATGGTAGACCATGTCTGTATGGTGGTGTGAAAGACACAGAGACTGTTTGACAGGGACATGGCAGACCTGGTCCCCTAAAAGTAAAGAGATGAAGGACATCAAAGCTAGAGACAGAGAGTGGTGCTTTGGATGGACAGAATAAGTCCCCCAGCATGCGAGGGCAGCCAACACATCTTGGGGGCACTGTTCTAAAACTAAACAGTTTTCTTTCCCACATCTTATACCATTTTAACATATACCGTAATTATAATCTGTTATTAATGTTTTCTTAAATAGCTTGAAAAGTTTCATATTTACTTTTAATCGTTAAAAAATATACTTTTTAAAAAAGTTTTAATGATTAATATTAGCATCACTAGAACATTAGAACAATCTATTAAGCATAACAAAACCAGTATGCACAATTGTACCCATAATGCACAGTATTTTCTGTAGTTAGATCAGTCCTGTGTCAGATCACATTCATGCCTCATGCGAACCACTCCAGGTTTTGCTTGGTATCATACTGATTAAGATTACCGATTGTTTTGGTCGGCACTCAAGTGCATTTGGCACGTTCACATCAACCTAAACAAATTTGGCCTACAGAGAAATTGCACCAGAATTCCAAAAAATGCACCAAATGAACTAGGTGTGAAAATGTCCTTCAATATAAATATCTAAAAGTTTTTTTGCGCAGCAAATTATAACATAGTGGAATTTCTGGAATAAAGTATGAATAGATGCAACTATATGGTCTATCTATTTTGGCTACAGTTTTGATTTCATTGATAATTCTAAGTGGCTCAAAGAATTATTTGAGATGTCTCATCAATGTTTATGAGTAAAGGTTATAGCAAGTTTAAACTGTAAATCGTAATAATGTATAGTCTGCAATTTGGGATTACACATTTTAGTCCAGATGGTGCTCTGATTAGTTGGTCAGGCAGATTTGTTGCCACATTGTAGTGGCGCAGTGACGCAGTTGTTAGGACTTCTAATTCAAAGATCCAAATCTCACACCAGGGGTCTCGTGTATAAACTGTGTATGCACAAAAATGTTGCATACGCCTGTTTCCAGGCTCACTTCGAGATATATCAAAACTAAACACTTGTGTAAAGCCACACACATTTTCATGGCAGCATCCCCCCCTTGCGTACGTACATTTCTGCTCGGTTTTGCAAACTGGCGGCACCCAACATTAAAGCATTGCCGCTGTTTCTGTGGTCTGCTTTTCTTTTTTTTATTTACATCTATGATGTGGGTTTAATCAAACACCAAAATTAAAATATAATTTACAAATTTAATTCACTTGATTATAATTATTCTGTAACAATATAATGGTACATGGAAACTATTCCAGCTACCATGGCTGCTTTAGCATTGTTAGAAGACACTGCAAATGGAAGAATTAGTGAATATTTATAGATGATGATGACTGGCTTCTAAGACGATTTTGATTTTCAAGAGCTATCCTCTGATTTGTATTCTGAAGTTGCTCTACCTGCTCTATTGCAAGTTCAGTCCACTCTCTGGTTTTTACAAACAGGTGCTTTTCAACATGATCTTGGCGACTGATCGGGTATTTCAGAAACATCACTGAGTCAGCACTGAGCAGTACAGGATGGTATTATCCACTAGTCATCCAGATATGTTCGATTTCCTTGCACTGGGAAATATGAAAGCACAATTCGCAGCAGCATGCGGTTTTCCAGATATAAATGGAGAGGTCAGCTGGACACACATTGCTATTGCAACGCGCTGAACAAGTTGCATCAGCCAATAGTGAATCACCAAAAGATCTATGCGTTGTGGTGCTACATATAAAGGTGCCTTCAAAGAATTAAATTGCTTATGTAAATATAAAGCATTTCCACTCTATTAATGTGCTCCTCTATAGTGCACAGAATGTGTGTAGCATTGTGCAAGCATGTAGCATGCTTCACAATGTGGCACAAAATCATGGCTTGCCTGGACTAGAAGAGATGCTGTATGATGAACCTGACTCTGACACACCAAATGATCAGCCAAATTGGACAGCATTACAACTTCTTTTAAAAGTAATTAGCAGAATGTAAAAACAGGTAATCAGATGCAGCATTTATTTAACCAATTCATTTAATTTGTAGTCCATCAGCAAGAGGGTAAGAGACTGGTCTTTTATTGGATTACTGGATTACTTATATTTATTTAGCAATATTGTAGCAAAAAATACATGCATTCTGCACACTGTAAGCATACAACTGGATGACTTGACATGTAGATTATCCCTTTTGGGTGGAGTATTCCTTGAAAAAAATAATAGAAATAGGATCACAAATTTACCTAATAGAGCATTATGGTGAAGTAAATACCATTTGCAACTATTTATAAAGATGATATGCAGTGAATAGTGTGTTTCTGAATTAAGAGCCAGCAGGGAAAAATTGATGTAGCATAGAAATCGTTGGCACAACCTGATATATAAAAAAAGCTTTTTCAGCAGAACCTTGATTTAATGGTTCCAAGTTTAGTATTTTCCCCACATGTAATGTTATTTTGGATGCTTTTTTTGACATTAAAAAAAAAAATCTCCTGCCTAAACAATGTGCGGGTCTTTTAAGGCACACTGTAGCTAAAAACTGATTCTATCCTGATTTTTGCTTAGTTTCTGAATTTGTTTTTGACTGCTCAAAAGTTTTTGTTAGTGATACAAATCAGGTATGAGTGTGTATATATATCCATCCTGAATATGCTCTGCACACACACTATAAAATAATTTTATCAGACACGTACAAACTAATAAACAGAAGGTGGTTGTTGTGCTGCTTCACATTGTTTCAGTGCAAGACATGCAGCAGGATGAGGGAAACAGTAAACGAAACATCATAATTGTAGGCTTGAGCGCAGCTATCACTGCTGATCTGCATGTAGAACCCTGTGGGCACGAGAGGAGGTAGGACTTGAGTGCCATGTGGAGGGTTTGGATGCAAAACAGTTGAGAGGAAACTAGCCTAAATCGTTTATGAAAAGCTTTGACGTAGTGTCTTTATTTTTAATCACAGTTCTTGTGTCACATACTGTATGAGTAAAAAAAATAAATATATGAATTTAGATACAGTGAGGAAATAGAGTCTTTTGGTTTTAAATGCTGCAAATGGGATTTAGGCTCCATGGTTTAATGACAGCACAATTGCTATGAACAACATAGAGGCATTCATGACAAGGGATACCAATCTAAAACAACACAAAGGCACTAATAATGCCACAAATTAAATAGAATAAATCTGGACACATTCCAATTTGATCATAACTAGACTCTATACCCTTGGTGATGTATATGCATGCACAACCTAAACTTTCCAGTTGAGCGATGGGGCTTCAAGGTCATCACCTTTCTTGTTATTTTTGGGGTTTCTTTTGCGCACTTGTAGTAAAGAGCTACAAAATGTCTCATACCATTTGCTCCCATAAAGATAGCCACAGTTATGTTGAAAAAAAAAAAAGGAGATCAATATCTGGAAGATATTATGCTGCATAATTAATTTTCATCCACCACTAAAAGTCATACTAAAGTTGAAAAAACCACCAAAGAAGCCTGCATGTGCTCCTATCTCTTAATGGAAAAGAACCCAGAAGTATGATACTCCTCTTTCAATGAAGCACAGAATCCTGGTACAGAAAGAACATGTAAACAAGTTAAACAAATCCCGGCATGCTGTAATATTCAGGTGCATTTGGTGACTAAGTTAATTGATTTGACAGTTGGAATATTTCACATTTTTTATTTACTTCATCCAAGAGTTAATTATTGCATTTTTGTTTATTAAATAGTTTTGTAACAATGAGTCATATTCAAAATTAATAGTGATAACAGAATACAATTCAGTGTATTAGCAGACTCCATGAAATAAGCCTATTCTTAACCGCTTTTTATTTCGGAGTTAAAAATGGTAAATAAAGAGGCTTGTGGTAGCTCGAAAGTCCATACACAGCAGACTAAACTTCAAGGGAAAATGTCATTGATTGATTTGAGTTAATGGTGGAGGGTCTGTGACTAATGTTGTTCAATTTTCTTAAACATAACATTTTTGAAACTATACAACACAATGCAATTATTTATTGTTATATAGCCCAAAATCACACAAGAAGTGCCGCAATGGGCTTTAACAGGCCCTGCCTCTTGACAGCCCCCCAGCCTTGACTTTCTAAGAAGGCAAGGAAAAACTCCCAAAAAAACCTTGTATGGAAAAAACAATGGAAGAAACCTTAGGAAAGGCAGTTCCAAGAGAGACCCCTTTCCAGGTAGGTTGGACGAGCAGTGGGTGTCAAGAAAAGGGGTAAATACAATACAATACACAGAACAGATCACAAGCAATCCTCAATACAATATAATAGTGCAATAGAAATATTACAAGTACTGAGCAGAATTCAACAGTAGATGATATCACATAATACGATTTGGATTTGTTCAGAGTTCTGGAGACCTCGGCCATCAAGCTGCCTCCCCCTATTGGCCATTCCACAGCTGAGTCAGCGCTGGGCCAGCCAATCCGATGAAAGGACCCCTCTACCCAATGATTCCTGCAATCCTCCATCGGAGATGACTTTACCATAGGCAGGCAAAACTTGGCAGGTGGGCAGTGGCACCCAATAGAGTAGTACTAAGTAATTAGCAATTTAAAAGTAAGAATTAAAAATGATCAATAGTAAAATAAAATCAGCATCATTATTACCCTATGAAAATAGAAAATGAACAGAAATAAGGTTCCCATCTAACTATTAATATTAGTTAAAACAGTGATTTAGTAAATTTATATACTGTAAATAAGTACTTGGAAAGGAACCAATTTAATGTATAATTTGAATACGAATGGTAGACGATATGGAAGAAAATCAGGGTCTTCCTGCACATGTATACCTGAGACTGAAAGATCTGGGGCTTAAGCCAGTGCAGCCCCCAGTCCGTGACACCACTGTCTATTTTTAAACCCGTCAAATGCTTATATCAGTTTAGAAAGCCGCACCTTCCCGTTTTATTAACCATTTAGTTGCAGGTTGATAATGTTCGTTCTTTACAATAATCGTCTGTTCAATCAATTCGGTCTTATATATGTTAACGTAATTGCTTTCCCCTTCTATTCATTTCCAGAGAAGTGACTTTTTTGGGCTCTATTAGTTATCTTACTTAAAGCAGCAGGAGAAGGTGCCACTATGTGAGCCGACTGCATGTGCACTCTCCGCCCGGCAACTGACTGACTTGCATTGGGCATCCAAGCGGATATCCAGCAAAATTAGAAAATATACAAGTTCAAGCAACTGCTCGCATAACTGAAACTGTAAATCATTACCTATTCAAAGTCTCACAGAATGTTTCCCCATTTTAAGAGGGACAAGTTTGCAAATTCGCCAATGCGTTTCACTGTGAAATTTAGAAATTTGAAAACGTCATGCAGTGTGTTCTGCTCTAGATAGCTGAACAATAATTGAACCGTATTGAGAAATTTCTTTTAAGAATAAGTGTGCCACATCTTAACAAAATTCGTCCACTGGATTTCAAGTTGTTTAATGCGAACAGACAGACATGGGCTTTCGTAATAGGTGCTTTGCGCATTATATGCGAGAGCAAATAAAAATCATTTTTTAAATTGTTTGCTGTCCTAACAGTACAGTAGTTAGAGATGCTACCAGACTATGCGGTTCAAGTCTTGCCATGTGTATAGTCTGCATACTCCTTTGTTTCTGTGGCTTGTTCTTTTCCACCTCTGAACAATACGATTGTTAATGTTGAGGTGTTCCCATTCCCGATATGTCTTCCCAAGCAGTGGGATGGTGTAAGGCTCTCACTATTTTTTAAAGTGTTTCAATCTATATGTTCGGTTTTCGTCAGATGATGGCAGTGTCAGAGGCTTATCTCAGTGATCTGATGTTAATCGAGACAGACCAGGCACCAGCATCCCACTGTCTGATTTTTTGCTCACATAAAAGGTGTGTGAACTTGTCAGTCATTAGCAAATGAGGCACAGATACTTGGTAAGTTAATGTTAACTTTACAGAAGTGTGCTCTCATACACAAAAAGTCTGGTAAGACAAAAACACTCCTGCTAGCGACTCAGACTTATATTGTAGACTTGTCAAGTTAATTCTAGTACATTTGTCTTACAGCCTGTTTCTTTTCTCATTTTCAACAGGGCCCAACTGCTTTGCAGATAACACAGTGATCCCAGCAGGCCGTGAAGTGAAAGTGGATGACTGCACCATATGCTATTGCACGTACGAAGAAGGAACATGGAGAATTGAACGTCAGGCCACATGCAGCAAGCATGAATGCAAAGACAGCTAGGCAGATGTTCGAGTTTTGTGTAGGGATGTGATCAAGAAGCTTATCCCAGACACCCCAAAATGGCTTGGTAAAAGTTTGTTGTAGATCCCTGCAAGGCCAAGCATATAGAAAAAAAAATCAATTTAATAGACACTTATACCAAGTAGATGATGTGTGGGTGCAAGGGAAACACAAATAACTTTAAACCTGCTATCATTTTTCTTCAGTACTTAAAGGTTTATTCTCTTTTGCTTTGATGTTCTTTGAAATGTTAAATGAGAGCAATTTTTATCTTTTTTGATATGCAAAGGGAATATTTTAATATATAGTAAAATTACAAAAGAATTATTTGAAGAGTTCAATTGCTTTTCTAAACTGTCTTACAGTTCCCTGGAAAAAGGGTGTATACTAAATATTTAAGACCGAGTGCCATTAAACATCAATTTATAAAGCAAACAATCAAAAGGAGAATGTTTCACTAGGAAAAAAAATATTAAGGGAAAGGAATAAATGTAAAAATGTAGTCAACAAATAGAGCCATCTATGTTCTGTGTCTGTCATTTGAATGATTTAGGTAGCAGGTTGATGAAAGGACACAAAAAAAAACCTTGGTGAGTATGTACCCTTCATCATCGCAACACATGAATTCATACACAACTCAAGAATAAAGTAAAACAGAGTAATAAATAAGCTTTTTGTCATTTAAATCTATTCTGCTTTGAATGTATCTGCTACTCCTGTAATGCATTTTACACATCACTGGTTGGTTTACAGTGCTCTATTTTGCAAAAAAAAAAAAAAAAAATTGTTATATTACTGTTAAATACTGAAAAATATTTATTTTATTGTGAAACACATACACTGTAGATATATGATAGAATGGACTATAGTTATTTTTAATGTGCTTGACTGTAAATAGCAGTTGTCTGACGGATAACATGTTGCAAACATTAGCTAGATCATATTTTTTCTTCAAAAAATTGATATATGTGCACACAAAAATTAATATTTTTACCTTAAAAATGTAATGTATATAGCCTCTCCCTTGCCTTGTCCAATGTGTTAAAAAGACTGTTTACTTATTTTTTAAAAATTATGTGTAAATTTTGCTAACCAGTAGAAGCTACCATTATGCAGGTCCTTATTCACCTCACAGCAACAAACCACACACTGTAGCCGCTGTGAATTAACACATTTCAGTCTAAAGTACTTTGCACATTGCAGATTCCCCGAAATCCACCCTCTAAACCACTTATTCACCTGAATCATTGGTCTCATTTCCAAAAAGATTAATATATATATGTCTTTATTTTGCATAGCATCTTTCACAACAGCCACCATCTCTAAATACTTTACACAAAAAGATAAAATGCAAAATTAATACCCATGATGATTCAGCCCTGCTCTCAGAGTTCATCCAATTGAATCATTCAGGGTGCAACTGCATATCACATCACGGAGATCAACAATCAAGTCACTCTGTCTGACTGAGCTTCAATGAAAGGTTCTTTATAAAATAAAGACATTAATTGTCCTTCTGGAGTTAACACTCAGATAAAAGGGTAATTAATCACTTCGACATTTCCCCACAACACTGGTCATCTATCTGTCTACCTACAGTATCTGGGCATGTAAAAGACAATCTATTGGGAAGTAAAAAAGTACTTTTTTGCATACCTCACAGTGGAAACACAGAGAGTGCCTGTCTTTCAAGTGCTAAATAAACCCTTAAAGCTTCTGCTCCTTACATCCATCACAAAGGTTGTTTTTACTGTCTAAAATACCTAGCATTAGGTTCTTAAATTAACTTTTTCAAATAGTACAGTTTAAAATGTATAGTATAACCCATTAAATAATCCAGAAACTGAAAACAGTTAAAAATCTGAAAAATGATTGTCCAAGAGAATTGTAGTGTCTTGTCCCTAATCTTTACACAAGCCTGTATTTTGTAAATTATGTATGTACAGTTTTCATATTTTATACGGTTATACATGATACATCCAATATATGCCATCTGATCTTCTCCTGTGACGTATAAAAATTTCAGAAACACGCAGATTAGACAACAGTGTGAATCAGCTGGATGTCAAGCAAAGTGTACCCGTATATGACAGTTGTCATTCATTCATTGTTTTGGCAATAATCTTTTTTTTTTTTTTTTTTTTTTTGATTTTCCATACTATCAATCGCTGAGATTTCACAGTGAATTTCATAACAAATATAATCCTAATACAGGGATATTTCAACTGCTATGTACTGTTATTATTATTAATGGCTATGCTTAAAAACAATCATTTGGCTTCTAACTCTTGGAAAAATCATTCTGTACATTCCCAATATTTGCCACTGAAATAAACTTTACTTGTTTAACTTTATTAATATGGATGTGCTTTTAAAGTCTGATTTTGCTGTACACGTCTTCTCTGTCATAAAAAATCCTAAAAAAATGATCTTTTCTGATAAAACCACATGGAATATGCTGTAGAAATCCATGTAAATAGTGAACTCACTTCTAACTTGGGGCAGGTTGGTTAATGGATGGATGGACTTCTAACTTGGAGATAGAGAGAAATAGATGGAGTATAAATGTATTTAATGTTACGCAATACATTTTAATTAAGTTTATGCCTACTTTTAATTAGTCAGTCAGTCATTATCCAACCCGCTATACCCTAACACAGGGTCACGGGGGTCTGCTGGAGCCAATCCCAGCCAACACAGAACGCAAGGCAAGAACAAATCCCCGGGCAGGGCGCCAGCCCACCGCAGGGCGCACGCACGCACGCACGCGCGCGCACACACACACACACACACACACACACACACACACACACACACGCACACGCACGCGCACGCGCACACACACACACACGCGCACACACACACACACACACACACGCACACACACACACACACACGCACACACACACACGCACACACGCGCCCACACACACGCGCCCACACACACGCGCCCACACACACACACAAAACAATTTAGGATCACCAATGCACCTAACCTGCACCCAGGTCTCCTAACTGCGAGGCAGCAGCGCTACCCACTGCACCACCATGCCACCCCTTTTAATTAGTTCATTTGGATAATTTAATATCCTTGTAATTATTATTATTGTTAACACATGTGCCCAATTACCTATAATATTTTGTATGGGCATTTAAGAAAGATATATATATATATATATATATATATATATATATATATATATATATATATATACACACACATACAGTATCTCACAAAAGTGAGTACACCCCTTACATTTTTGTAAATAGTTTATTATATCTTTTCATGGGACAACACTGAAAATGACACTTTGATACAATGTAAAGTAGTCAGTGTACAGCTTGTATAACAGTGTAAATTTGCTGGCCCCTCAAAATAACTCAACACACAGCCATTAATGTCTAAGCCATTTTCCCTCCCCAGTGTCATGTGACTCGTTAGTGTTACAAGGTCTCAGGTGAGAATGGGGAGCAGGTGTGTTAAATTTGGTGTTATCGCTCTCACACTCTCTCATACTGGTCACTGGAAATTCAACATGGCACCTCATGGCAAAGAACTCTGAGGATCTGAAAAAAAGAATTGTTGCTCTACATAAAGATGGCCTAGACTATAAGAAGATTGCCAACACCATGAAAATGAGCTGCAGCACGATGGCCAAGACCATACAGCAGTTTAACAGGACAGGTTCCACTCAGAACAGGCCTCGCCATGGTCGATCAAAGAAGTTGAGTGCACGTGCTCAGCGTCATATCCAGAGCTTGTCTTTTCAAAATAGACGTATGAGTGCTGCCAGCATTGCTGCAGAGGTTGAAGGGGTGGGGGGTCAGCCTGGCAGTGCTCAGACCATACGCCGCACACTGCATCAAATTGGTCTGCGTGGCTGTCGTCCCAGAAGGAAGCCTCTTCTAAAGATGATGCACAAGATAGCCCGCAAACAGTTTGCTGAAGACAAGCAGACTAAGGACATGGATTACTGGAACCATGTCCTGTAGTCTAATGAGACCAAGATAAACTTATTTGGTTCAGATGGTGTCAAGCGTGTGTGGCGGCAACCAGGTGGGGAGTACAAAGACAAGTGTATCTTGCCTACAGTCAAGCATGGTGGTGGGAGTGTCATGGTTTGGGGCTGCATGAGTGCTGCCGGCACTGGGGAGCTACAGTTCACTGAGGGAACCATGAATGCCAACATGTACTGTGACATACTGAAGCAGAGCATGATCCCCTCCCTTCGGAAACTGGGCCACAGGGCAGTATTCCAACATGCTAATAAGCCCAAACACACCTCCAAGACGACCACTGCCTTGCTAAAGAAACTGAGGGTAAAGGTGCTGGACTGGCCAAGCATGTCTCCAGACCTAAACCCTATTGAGCATCTGTGGGGCATCCTCAAATGGAAGGTGGAGGAGTGCAACGTCTCTAACATCCACCAGCTTCGTGATGTCGTCATGAAGGAGTGGAAGAGGATTCCAGTGGCAGCCTGTGAAGCTCTAGTGAACTCCATGTCCAAGAGAATTAAGGCAGTGCTGGAAAATAATGGTGGCCACACAAAATATTGACACTTTGGGCACAATTTGGACATTTTTCACTTAGGGGTGTACTCACTTTTGTTTCCAGCGGTTTAGACATTAATGGCTGTGTGTTGAGTTATTTTGAGGGGACAGCAAATTTATACTGTTATACAAGCTGTACGTACACTGACTAATTTACATTGTATCAAAGTGTCATATATAAATATCTATATATCTATATCTATATACTGTAGATCTAACTATATCTATCTGTATTATCTACCTATATTTGTCCAAATGAAAGGAACACATTCTCCAAAGGAAGAAGAGCCTGCTCTGCCTTTTCTTATATAATTCATCTGTGTTCTAAGACAAGTCCAACCTGTTATTTATGTGGACCTCCAAATACTAATAGGAGTGGACCACTTCTATATCCACTCCCTGAATAGTGATCACAGGTCCACACATGGATGCTATTTGGTGTGGTGAAAGTCGATAAGCACTTCCTTGATTTTGCTGATGTTAAGTTGCAAACATTTCTTTCTGCACCACGAATCAAGTTCTCCACCTGACTCCCATACTCTGTCTCTTCCCCTTTAGCAATACACCACATTTGTGCAGAATTGTCTGAGAACTTCTGCAAGTGATATGACCTGGTGTTATACTTATAGTCCAAGGTGTACAGAGCGAAAAGAAAAGGAGACGTGACTGTTCCATGTGGTGCTCTAGATATGCTGATTTGGCAATTGATTCTGGCCAAAGAGGTTGGGTTATGTATGTTTGGACAATTGAGGTAGGATGCTGTGGCTTTGTATCTAGATCAGTGAGGTTATTACTGAGAGAGTCTGGTTTCTCAACAAGTGAAATAAAGGAGGAGGTTAAAAAGCTGGTTAATTTGGTAGAGAAGGCAAGCTGTTGGGTATTGCTGAAACAACAGAGTATGCAGTGGTGAAAGGAAGGCTAGGTGAGCTATTTTTCCCCATCTCCTGGTGGTCACTTTTTTTTCTCTTCCTTCTTTTTTCTGTTGTTTTAGAGATACAGGGGAGAGGAATCAGAAAGGAGGTGAGCAAGTTTCTTCTTTTTAGGCTGTTAGTGCGGATCAGAGAAATTGCAAGTTTCTGAGCAGGTTACATGGGTGAACATGGTTTAGCATGCACTGTAGGTTGGTTTATGGAGTTCTTACTGGGGGTGGTTATACATATGACATATATAAATTGTGTTTATTTTAGGGGTTTTAACTGTATTTATATCCATGTGATTTTAATTTGTAAATGTTGTTTTAGTTGGATTTTATATCTATTTATGGTTTTATTTGTAAATTAACTAGGGGGATTTGCCCACTGCTCGCTTCGCTTTCCAACCCCCCCAACCACCCCTATAGGCATGAACTACATACCAGCCACTTCGCATCTCTGCTGCTCGCATTGTGAAGAGGGGGGCTGAATGCACCCCAAGGAGACGCAGTTGCTCCTCCGATACCCCCTCTTAAACAGTGATTTTTTTTTTTTACCTCCTCTTTGCTCGCTGGCTTGCGGCGCACTTCTGTCATATCACCTATGTCCATATATTCAATCTCTTTTCACTTTTACCTTTTCATCAATATTGTATTGAAATTTGATTCAATGTTTGGAATTACATCATGACGATGCAATGTATAACTGCCCATGAGTGAATATCGTTTCTTTCTCTCTACAAGAAATGTGTCTGACAATAGCATTCACAAAACTGAGAAATGATTGAACCGTGTGCGTGGTTATGTAGGCAGGACTTTTCCAAATCTCTTTGCATAAGCTCTTGTCTCGAGGGGCTTCCGGCCCCAGATGTGGTTACATCTCTTGGCACGAAGACTCTTCTCACGGGATGTGAAAGTGTCTCTCTGAGACAATCACGTCTCGTCTCCTTCCAAGATTTTTTTTTTATAATAGAGAGATATGGAAGTGGGGTATAATATAGCTATATTTGGCTGAGCCGCTGTTGTCAGCAAATGAGGCGTTGTGTGTATGACGTCAGAACAGTTGAAACCTTCTTAGTGTTGTGGGCCTTAAACTCTACGAAACACTGGAAGAAAGCTGCTCACCTGATGAGCTTTGTGACCGTCTTATGCAACAGATACTCGGCCAAAGCTGTGACGTTGTTGTCAGATAAAACTTAGAGGTACAGTAGGTTAAAGTGATAGCTTAGTTATACTGGCTAAGGCTTTTGTCTGCCTAATAATAATAAAAATACTTGGGCCTGATGTTTACTATGTGGCTTTTTTAAAGTAGGGCAGGATTCTTTTGAACAACCTAACCGTAGTGCACTTTGTGTTTAAAAAATGAAAGATAAAGATAGTTAGCAAAGAGATTGTGTTAGCCAAGTTTTTAACTTATGACAAGAAGGTTATAACAAGAAGCACGCTGATGTTTCTTCATTTGTTTTGAGACAGTATTCCTTTTTCCTCCTGTGCATCACAGTTACTTATGAACTACTGTACTTTCTAATTAACAATAACTTGTAACACTCTGAAATTTTTCAGTTACAACACAGTTTTTATTGTCTGGCAACATTCCTTTGATTTAAAACATTAACCACTACAAGTCCAATTTGAAATCATGACTCTGTCCATTATGATTTTTTTTCCTAAAGAAGATTTCATTAAGTTAATTTGTACACACATTGATAAACTGCACACTAGAAGAGTGTCAAGGTTGATTGCTGATATTACTAAATTTGATTATCAATTAGCAAGACCCCCTAATGCTCCTAATGCTGAGTTCTATAAAGGGAAAAAAAAAGCTTGGCACTGTTTGTTAACCACAAGAGCAATGTTGAATCCCATCACTAACATTATAAACATGCTGAAAAGGCTAATAAGATTTTAGCTGAACAAATGTATAAGAAGAAATCTTGAAGTTCAATCACTGAAATTAATAATTCAGAAGAAAATAGACTCGCTGAATACAAAAAAAAGTAATTAAGGTATAATATTGACTTGATATACATCAAAATGTAAAGAGACTGAGGCCTTTAGTGAAGGCTTCTTAGATAAATTAGAAATGTCACCACTCAATGTACTGTGCATAGAAGAACTCAATAGACATCTGAGACTTAAGGAAGTTTAAGATGTGATTAAATACGTGCAAAGCAGAAAACTCACAGGCACAGATCACTATGCAGTAGTATTATATAAAACATATAAAGCAACCCAGTTAATGCTAGTTACATATAAGGAAGTTCAACATAAACCAGCTACTAAAAATACTATGCCAAGTGTCCTTTACTGATTTCACAAAAAAGAAAAATGCCATGGGAGTTTGCATCCTATAAACCAATTTTTTTTTTAAACAAAAATATTAACATTTTGGAAAAAGAATGGAGAAGGTGCACTATTCTATAATATTACCAGATCAAAGTGGAATTGTTAAAGGGTAATTTTTTTCAACATTCAAAGATTTATTTCAGTGTAATATATATGTTAAAACACCATCTGGATTTCAAGAGACGTTGCTATCTTTGAATCTAGAAAAAGCTTTTGATACAGTTAAAATAGAATATTAATTCAAAACATTAACAGGGCAGTGTTTTGGACCCAACATATCTGAATGGTTCAATTGATTACAATTGCATTAAAATTTTTAACTGTAACCATTTTGTGTTAGAATGAGGAATCAGACAGGACTGTCCATTATCACCATTCATATTTGCTATTGCTATTGAACCTCTCGCTATTTGTAAATGACCAGCACCTCCGGGATTTGAAAGAGAAGATGACTATAGAAGTGTTTGTGATGGGATTCTACATTATTTGGTAATAACATTAGCTGGGTTGGTCCAAGAGCAAATTATGAAATATACCACCCTCTACTCATTGTGGTAGCCATCCGAGATGTAGTCTATAAACAATGCTCTTGAAACATTAAATATAACTTTTCTTTACATGTTATGAAAACATAATAAATATTCCTATGGCAGCACCACTCCTATAAAAACCTGTGAGACAATCTAACTGGGGTGACAGACAGCAAAGACACCTATAAGAAAGGAGGAAAGAAGAGGAATTGACACCGATAAGGTGAAAGGAACACAGATTGAAATGTCAAAACAAAACTAACAGGTGCAGCACAAGGATGACTTTTTGGGATGTTGTGGGTGTGAGCGAATAGGCTGGGGGTGTATTCTGTATATAGTGGTGCGGTAGTGCTGAATGATGTCTCTGGTTGGTAGATTGTTTGGTTATGCAGGTGTTAAGACTATGAGCAGGAGTTTTCTACAACAATACTAATAAGGTTTTATTGATTATTGAAAAATGAAAGAGAAGCAACTAGTGGGGGGGTTGAGTGGACAGCAAAGGTGAGAAAAGAAGCAGCTGGCGTAGCTATGCATTGTACGTTTATGGTTGTCTCTTTAAAAATACTTGGCAAGGAGCTCATAAACTGAGTGATCATCTCCATGTGCCTTTCTATACACCAAAGAGTTTTCTGCTACATTACCGAGGTCATTCTAAATTGAGAAATAACCTGATATTGGATTGTTGGTAAGTTGATAGTAGTGGGCTCCTATAACCACTCTTAACAGCACCACAAACAAAAGAATGACTTTTACAAATTAAAACCAATATGCTGAGCAATTTGCAAACTCATTTACAATTGATTCTTAATAGTGCAGCTCATAAAAAAAAAATGAATTTAAAAAAGGTTATTTAAAACAAGGTAAATAAACAACATGAATTCATTTTTTGACTACTTTACTTCTTATCTGTGTTGCAACTCATTACAACCCTGATGCCTACAAGGAGAGACATGGATCACATCACCACTATATGGAACCATAAGTAAAGTTAAGTGACCATTCATACTGTACCGAAACAAAGGAGAAGGCTGAAGGTAATGACTGAAATACAAAAACAGGCTTTATTTTTGGTAGCCTGCGTAACTGCTTCCACCATTAATACATGACTGTTTTAAAAGAAATTACACCATGGTTTATAAATGACACACAAAAGCCCACTTTATGGGGGGATGGGGGGGGGGGGTATGTGAAAAGTAACAGAGCAACATGCATTTTATATTTACAATATAAGCTGCAGTTTGCCCATTTGAACAAAATCCATTAGAGTTAGAATACTATTCTTTGAAAAAAAACAGCATATTCTCGTTCCACAATTGTTAAAAGGAAGAATTTAATCCTCGGTTCACTAAGCATTTACAATGGCAGTGATATACAACAGAAATCTATTCCCTGTCTCTCTATTATAATAAAAAAATCCTGGGACAAGACGAGACGTGACTTTTTCAGAGAGATACTTGCACGTCCCACTAGACGAGACTTTTGTGACAAGAGATTTAACCAAGCCTGGGGCCGGAAATAAAAGAAAGAGTAGATGACAAAGTAGAACATTGTAAAGAATTGAAAAACATTGGCACAATACACATGCAGAGCAGGTTAGAGATAATGAAAGTACTAAAATTTGAGAGTCTCAAAAAAATTATAGTAAATGTCGTATTAGTGCGAACAAACGGAAATTATTACACGGTGAAACAACGGAACAGCAAAAAGAGATTGAATATATTGTTTGGATTTAAACTTTAAGTCGGAGATTTGTAGATTGTCTAATTCGTGTTGCCATCAGGGAAAAGTACTGTTTCTTCCCAATGAAGAGGCCTATCCGCGAGAATTAAAAGATTTGTTGTTTGGTGAAAGTGAAATCCACATACACGAGCGGCAGAGACACGAAGTGGCTGGCGTGAAGCGCAGGCCGGGGGCGGTTAGCAAGCAAAACGAACAGGGGGTTAAGCCCCCTACTTTTTAATGATGATCATTGTTTTAGTAACAATGCATCTGCTCTTTAATTTTTTCTTTTAGCAGTATGAGAAGTATGCTTGGAATGGAAACAAACTTTTTTTTTTATTGTACGGCTATTGTCATCTGTCCATGTATGCTTCTGCTATCCTTATAGTAACCGTTTTCTTGGGTCCCAGTATGGTGCTGGTGTCCTTATATTGGGTCCTCAGATTAAAATGTTTAAGGAAACAAAATGTAATAAAACTGCAGTGAATAGCCAAAAAAAGGATATTTTGCTTAAACACTTAAAAGGCTGGGATTCAATTATTAGCTGTTTCCGTGCTCAACAACCAGTTATTACAGCCATCTTTAACTTAAATGGTATGTGAACTGCAGGTTGCGCAGGCCTTAAAAACAAAGGAACATACAAACACCAAAAAACAAAGCCCAAACAAAAAGTGGGTATATTGATGTCTTCTTTTACTTAGTTACATAAAATTACATTTTATCTGCAAGGATAAACGCTGGATTTTTTAAATAATCTGCCATGAATTTAATGAAACAGTTCCAAAATCTGGTGGTGCAGCAGATAGCTCTACAGTCTTACAGATTCTGTGTCTTGGGATTGATTCTGGTCATAGTCTGTGAGGGGTTGGCACATTTATCCAGTGTATACATGATATTTACTTTGGGTGCTCTGCTTGTCATCTCACATTCCCCAAGTTAAGTTATTTGGCGACTCTAAATTATGAACACAATTGGGTCCTGTGATGGACAGGTGCCCTGATCAGTGCAGCCATGACAGGCTCTGGCCTCCACAATTGGACATTGTTAATTGGGATGAAGAAGGATGTGCATCTGTTTAGGCCTCTGCAAACCTTTTTGATGTCTCAAAATCTGTGAAGGTCAGTAAAAAGGTATTGGAAGTGATTTCAAACAAACATATGAGATGAAGTGATGACATCATCTTTGATTGATTTGTGACTTATTCTATCTAATGCGATTTTGCAAAATGAAAAATATACAATAAACGAGAACAAACTGCAAAGCCTACACCCAACATGCTGAACCTTCTGGCAAGCCTAACAAGTTGTAGTTGATGGAGTTTACCACTTAATTCTTGTAAAACCCTAGCAAGGCTGAAAAGGTAAGCCACTGAAAGTCTACTAATTGGAAGTTTCATTTTACTTTTAAAAAAGAATGGGCCATAGAGACCTTGACAGAACCAACAACATGTGCAGGGTCCATGAAATTAATTACGCTAGGCAATGCATTTATACAGTGTGTATAGTGGTGCAAAGTAACAAGCAGAACAGATGTGTGGTATGGTCAATGAACCACTTCACTGTATTTTCAAGACGTGTGGCCTACACATCCAATGAAGCCTATAGACACGAGTCTTGGATGCAACAATGAAAAGAATTTGAAGTTGCTTTATTGTGAGTGGTTCACTTGATTGGTAAGGTTTGGGTTCAGTTATCCTGTTTAATTATATACATTTATGACATTGTCAGGCACGTGCGCTTAGGGAGCTTCGTCAAGGCTCTAATAACTGAAGGAATTCTCCTCTAGACAGAGTGGGGAGCAGTCACTTACATTTTCATCACTTTTACCCCCAGACTTGGAGTCTCTAGACCAGAGGACAACTAATGTCACTTCTGTGACCACACAGTCCCACCTCTTTAGCCCAGAATCACACTTAACTGGTGATGATAGCATCTTGCTTCTGGAAACAACACCCTGAGAACAGTGGGACATATTTTTACATTGTATTTTTCTTACATCTCTAACAGGCTTGCCTATGAAATAGGGTTTAACTAACTGGTACCTCAACACCTTGATGTTTTTTGTTATATTTTACCATATATACATGATTGTTTCTATAATCTTAACATGCCTTTGAATGGTGTATAACACAGAAAGGTGCAGCAACCCTCTCAGATTTTAGTCCATTGAGGATATTGTCAGTTTAATTCTATGTTGCTTATTTGCAATATTCTTGTTGTGTTTTTTTTTTGTAATGTCTTGTACTACATTTTGATTCCTGTTGTCAGGTCGGCTTCTCACATTTCTAGGTTTGTGGCTTCTGAGGTTGTGATCAGTGAGTATGGACACAACAAGATTAAAGGATATCCTTGTCGAACCTGCGGATACCAAAACTCTAAGAAAAAATAAATAATCTATCTTGTTAACTGTTGTCTCATATGTTACTTTTGATTTTGACCCTGTTTGCTTTTTTGACTTGGATTCCTGTTTTTTCATTTTGGGCTTCAGTTTCATTATGTTATCAACAGTTTATTTGTTTTGCTTTCTTACATGTATCTCCCAGTCCAGCTCTAAAGTTTCTGTCAGTGCGCTGACAGAATAGATGTGGGAGATCCTGGATGAAGGTCTGCAACTGCAGTTTCTTCATCCTTTGAGCTGAGTAACCCATTGCTGTTGATTTACTACTCTGGAATTCCAGATGCTAGTCGCTCCTTCCCCACAATGTATTCATAATTTTCAGGTAGCAGTTTTTAACCAACACCACATTAGGGGAGATTTAGTTTTATCTCAGGGACTGCCTCAATATATTTATTTTTTTTAAACATCAAAACAACTTTAGAAGAAAAGACAGCCAGAAAAAAGCTTGGGAAACAGCAGGAATCCTGTCATCATTGCTGATCATTGTTGTTAATTATAATAATGATCTTGCTTACAGCTTAGAACTGATAACTGCAAAAGAATCTGAGGCTGTTAAACATTTACCATTTAAATTTCTCCCAGTGAATGTAAAAAGCCAAAAACGGTCATTGTGATTTTTAGAGGATTCCATTAAACATGAGCACAATTTGCTGGCTCAGATATAGAAACACTACAGTGGTTGAACAAAAATTGATTTAACTTTAAACTAAAATGGAAAGAAAAGCACAGTGCTCGATCTGTGTATGCGTGCGTGCGTGCATTCGTGCATGAGCGAGCAGCATAATATGATGGTTAAAGAACTGAACTTTGAACTGCAAAGTTGCTAGTTCAATCCACACCTTTGACTTAATGTCTGACCCTGAACAAGTCACTTAACCTCCTTGCATCCCAGCTGCGAAAAGCAAATGTAAAAGTTGTGACATATATCTGTATTTGTGAAATGCCAAGGGACTGAATATACAAGCATGTGTTTGATTGTGTGATAAGTAGAAAATATGCTTAAATTCTTAATGCTGTTTATAAATTTCAAAATGAGAATGAAATGACTTATTGTCTTAAACTTATCTGTTCAATGGAGTGGAAATCTTAATATTCAATTTAGTGGGCTATGAAAAATATTAGCCTTTTGTGGGAATTTGCTCATTTATTAAATTCTTCATATATGTAACAATTTCTATGCACGTATAACTCTTATCTCATTAGCAATCGATCAATAAATCACTCGGCTATTTCAGCTCAGGTTCAGATTGCAGGCAACACCAGAGCAAAGTGGTTTGAAATTAATTACCTTTCCTTAAATGATTAACCTCCTTATCCATAGCTGGTGGAAAATTGTTACACAGTCATGTTGTGGATAAAATCAAAAAATATGATGCAGAATAAATAGCACTGGAAACCCCATGATGCGCAGATAATTGAAACCTTGGTTTAGAAATCAACACACTATTCATTCTAATTATAACTGATTATTATGTGGATGATGAACATTTGGGAACTTTATAATATGATTCTGTACATAGATTTATTTTTATACTGCAAGAGACAAATATCTGCCTTTTATTTGGAGATTGACTCAACCAAGAGAAAAGGCCAGGAGAGAAATTTTGGTAATGAGTCCAGACAAAGTTAACCCCTAGTGATATAAACATTATAATTCTAGACCACTTAATAAGTTATTCTGCTTTTATGGAAATTTTCAAATCAGTTCTAAAAATATATTTTATATATAGGATTGTTTTTTTGTTGCCAGTCTGGTTCAGGTACATAGACTGGCAGCATGATCAACTGAGTCAAGTGCTTTTATGAAAATCGACAAAGGCTCCAAAGAAACTGTCAATATTTGCATTTTCACTCCAGGAGAACCCTCAGTGCCAGGATGCAGTCGATGGTAGACTTCTTAGGCATAAAATTAGATTGCTCCAATCACTGGTAGGTGAGCAAGTGATCACAGATCCTAATGAGGACGACCCTAGCAAGGACCTTACCCGGCACTGAGAGCAGTGTTATCTCCCTGTAGTTGCCGCAATAACAGGCGATCACCCTTCCTTTTCTAGATAGGGATGACAAGTCCCGTTTTCCAGTTGGGACTGTGCTTTCTCCGGTCCTGTTCAGCCTATATATATCGGACTTCCAATACAACTTGGAGTCCTGCCACATGCAAAAGTTCGCTGACAACACGGCTATCGTGGGCTGCATCAGGAGTGGGCAGGAGGAGGACTATAGGAACCTAATCAAGGATTTTGTTAAATAGTGCGACTCAAACCACCTACAGCTGAACACCAGCAAAACCAAGGAGCTGGTGGAGGATTTTAGGAGGCCCAGACCCCTCCTGGACCCCGTGATTATCAGAGGTGACTGTGTGCAGAGGGTGAAGACCTACAAATACCTGGGAGTGCAGCAGAATGATAAATTGGACTGGACTGCCAATACTGATACCCTGTGCAAGAAAGGACAGAGCCGACTATACTTTCTTAGAAGGCTGGCATCCTTCAACATCTGCAATAAGATGCTGCAGATGTTCTATCAGACGGTTGTGGTGAGCGCCCTCTTCTACGCGGTGGTGTGCTGGGGAGGCAGCATAAAGAGGGACGCCTCACGCCTGGACAAACTGGTGAGGAAGGCAGGCTCTATTGTAGGCACGAAGCTGGACAGTTTGACATCCGTGGCAGAGCAACGGGCACTGAGCAGACTCCTGTCAATCATGGAGAATCCACTGCATCCACTGAACAGGATCATCTCCAGACAGAGAAGCAGCTTCAGCGACGGACTGCTGTCACTGTCCTGCTCCACTGACAGACTAAGGAGATCATTCCTCCCACACACTATGCGACTCTTCAATTCCACCCGGGTTAAACGTTAACATTATACAAAGTTACTGTCTGTTATGCCTGCATTTTGATTATTCTTTAATTTAATATTGTTTTTTTTATCAGTATGCTGCTGCTGGAGTATGTGAATTTCCCCTTGGGGATTAATAAAGTATCTATCTGGTTGGGATGATGTCAGTCTCCCAAATGGAAGCAAAGATTGCTTGCAATGCGAGGAGAACAGCCTTACCACCAGCCTGGAGAAGTTCACCCCAGATACCACAGATCCCTGCAGCCTTTCCTCCCCTCAGCTGGTTCACCACCTGTGCAATCTCAGTGAGATTGTGTGGTTCACAGCTAATTGGAGGATCAGCCTCAAGAACCGTGGACCCAGAGATTTCCAAAGTCCTAGCTGGAAGATCAACTTTAAACAGCTGCTCAAAGTACTGAGTGTCATCTGTAATCACATTAAAAAATTCATCACATATGCTTATTTGTGAACACTGGAAAGCAATAAACAATTAACATTTATCCGACTTTTAGAAAATCAGTGATATTCTTCTACTGTTTCAAAAATTCATTGTACTTTTATCATTCTGTGTTACAAATTTGAATTGTTATCACTCTCTGGATCAGCAGAGAGTGCAGCTTATAGGTGTGTGTGTGTGTGTGTGTTTGAGACTTCAGAGGCTTGGTCATATGCGTCATGATCGGGCTCTTGTTTCTGATTTGGTTTTTTTTTCTTTATAAATTCTCCTTGACCTTTAAAAAAATCATTTAGTCCTCATCTTGGAGATTTTTAAAATGTCAAGGAGTCTCATAGTCAGATGTATTTTGATCTTTGATATGTTTTTAACAATACTGAAAAGAATTAGCATGTCTCATGACACGATTTTATTTTTGTTGGTAAAGTAGTATCTGTAGATGGTTGTTATGCCATTGTTAGGCAGGGTCAACAGGAAGTGTGGTGTGTAACAGAGGGGTCAAGAGTATAAAGGTTGTGTCAAACACTTAATGGCTGTCCTTGATTGAGTTTAACCTAAACCTTTAAAGTTTAATTTCTTGTTGTTTTCGTATTTCTAGTTAGCAAACTACATCTGTGCTTTTTTTACTACAATTTAAGCTTAAATGTTTTGGCTCTGGTTACAGTGTGTTCATTGCTTTTTAAATTCCTGCCCTATCTATTTGGCTGCAATTTTTGTTACATGTCTTGAGCCTTGATTATTTGTTTTTTTGACTTCCCAGTTGTGATCCACCAATTGTTGCTTTGGTTAACCAATAAATTAAACACATATCTTTGGTAAGTTTAGTACCTAGAGAAACGTTCTTGTACACATTATTCTGAACATATTTTGGATTGTTATTTTGATACATGTTTTCTTGTGGTATGGTCCTAAAGTGACCCTGTTTTCCACTTGTTTTCTGAACAAAATATCCCAAATCCCATACTCTTAATACAATGGCAGGTTTGATTGCTGAAATACTTGCCCCTTTGTTTGCAATCCATTACCTTGGCAATTATATACAAGAGTACAAGAGGAGGATGGAGAAAAAGTTAAATATTTGTGCATTGTAGATAATATGCTCAAAATAGAGTTGAACGAGTGCTGGTAAAATAATATAATGTTATACCATATATACTTGCATTTAAGTTCTCCCACAGATAAGTTGGGGCTTGATTTTATAATTTCTAGTATTTTATAATGTCGGTCATATAAGTTGAATGTGGAAAATTCACGCTATTGTTCCAAGAGATCATGATATGCTAATGCCCACCTGAGAGAGTAACCTCGGAGCACACTGCCTTTTTTTTCTATGTATGGTGCCTATGTGACCACATGGTAATACCCAAACTATTCCGGAGTGACGTTTGCACTGTTTTACGTTTTTTTGTATCTCACACCCTCATACACCTTTATTGTAAGAGCATCCCTTATCTACGATGGAGCGTTCGATCACAAAAAAATATGAAGCTGGTTTTAAATTAAAAGTCATTGAAGTGGTGAAAGAAATTGGTAACTGCACTGCTGCAACAAAATTTGATGTGTCTGAGTAAACTGGAGCAAGATTGGAGAAGGCAAGAAGATGTAAAAAAAAATTAATAAATTAAGTGTCACCTTTTTGAATGGGAATATAAGTCGGGGTCTGATTGTATGATCGATTTTTCAGGTTTCAAGACCTGATTTATACTCGAGTATATACGGTAATAAGCAGTTCATCTTATGTGCAATATGTTTACTGTTAGGTGGCTCACACATGGCTTTTGAGTGGAGTGGCCAAAACAGGCAGGATGGCCTGTCTTCTTCATAGATGAAAAAAGAGCTCATTATCATGTTGCATTATTTCACCAGTACACATTCTACTCAATTTTGGGCATATTTTTCCTGCCCGTTCTTGCACACTAATTGCCTGTGGTTACAGATGTAAAAGAAAGGGGGAAGTGCAGCCTTGGCAGAGTGGCATTTGAGATGTTTTGTACAGGTCCATGTTAGGAATAGTATAAAAGAGTAAATAGGGTCACCTTACGACCCAAACACTGCAAAATACTTGGCATAGTCAGTAGGATTATGTCAGTCAGTCAGTCATTGTCCAACCCGCTATATCCTAACACAGAGTAACGGGGGTCTGCTGGAGCCAATCCCAGCCAGCACAGGGCGCAAGGCAGGAACAAACCCCGGGGAGGGCACCAGCCCACACACCCCAAGCACACACTAGGGACAATTTAGGATCGGCAATGCATCTAACCTGCATGTCTTTGGACTGTGGGAGGAAACCCACACAGACACTGGGAGAACATGCAAACTCCACGCAGGGAGGACCCGGCAAGTGAACCCAGGTCTCCTTACTATGAGGCAGCAGCGCTACCACTGTGCCACCGTGCCGCCCGCAGGATTATGTGGTAACCAATATTTACACTCTGTTTGCAAATACTGTTTTGATGAGTGAGGATGTTGAGTTAAGTGGTTACAGGGCACCTAGTGTGGGGAAATTGTCATTTGCTTTTCCACACGGGGTTGGCAGCCTAAGGGGGATGTTCCTAATAGGGTGAGCTGCATATTGAGAGTTATTCATTGATGGTTGGTAAACAGTTGTAACCGAGGTTTATCAGCCTTTATGTGTCAAGGTTATTCTCAGGGATTAAAATGTGTTAGTCTTAGGTCTAGGTTATATCCAAAGACACAGTAAAGGTGTGCCAGCCTTTGTGTGTCTAGGAAATTCTCAGGGACCAAAGTGGTCTTAGGTTTAGGTTATATCCTAGCAAATCCCTATGTGAAGTAGTGAAGGGGGGCAGGCTGTGCAAGCATCCCTTAAAATCAGTGCTTAAGTGGATAGAATTTGTGAGTGTGACTGTCTGTGTTAATTTAGGGTGCATGAGTAGGCCAACCCATAATGAATTTTAGAAATAATATCAGAAATAGTATAACAGGGAGAATAGGGTCACTTTAGGACCCTACCAGGACAAAACATACTGTAACCAAGGACTTGCTTTGCCGAATAATTAGACTAGACACTGAAAAAGACAGCTTATAGTTTTAGGACATCTAAAAACAGTATCAAAGATTAACAGTTTTTATCGACCTTGAAAGCTAAACAACTTTAATAATAAAAGGACCCTTTGATATTGATACCTGGATAAACAGGAGCAAAAGTATAAAGCAGCTGCCCAAATATGACAGCAGACATTCAACTGTATATAGGTTATACTAATTGTTTTGTTGTCTGCCACTAATGTTAGCAACATTTCCTGCCGTCTCATTTGCAGAATAACTACAGTATTTTTCAACCATAACAAATATAAAAAAATAAGACTAAAATAATTAAATCAGAAAAACACCTGATTGACATAATGGCATAATCAAGGCAGCTGTCTTGCTGTGGGTATTGACAATGTGCTAATTGAGGAAAGAAAGTTCCATTTTTGTTGGCAGCGTTTATGAAGTAGAAAAACTTGGCATGGGCAGAAAAGAAATATGCAACAGCCTTTATATTCCATAGTGAGGCCTTGCTGTTGACCAGAGCTACACAGTATCTAAAACACCAGCTTCTGTGTGCTGCAATCATTTAGATGTGTCAGTAAAAACAAAAAATGTTGGGTTGTATTGAAGAGGCAGAGATTGCTTATGAACAATAGAATAGTATTGGTCAAGATACTGAGAAATATTTTCCGAAGTTGTACAGCATCCCACACATAAACCTAGGGAGTGCTTCATGTAGTCTTGGGCAGTTTGTGAATGATTCATGCTTCCTGAACTCTTCAGTGAAACATGGGGATCAGTTTGCAAGCATAAACAAATTAATTCAGTAGAGCTATAAATCACATCTTTGATGCCTCCAGGCTCTTTCATTTAGGTGCATAAAGCACATGTGCAAGTACTGCCTGTCTGATTCAGGATTCTCATTCACTTATGATTCTTTCTGTTTAGAACATTATCGGTGAAAGAGAACCCTGTCATTCATCATTTATAATATAAATACAATTCAGTAACACCACATTTATGTGAGCATGCTTCAACTGTTTATTTTGTACAATTCATTATCAGATTTGGTTTAATCGGAATCGTATAAATATACCATTAAACTAATATGTTTACCTCCCTTTGTACTTTCAACAAATTAGTCACACAAAACTGAACCTTATAAAAAATACTATTTTAATTTCTAACAATTATTTACTTTTAACTATACTTTAGAGCACACTTTTTATGGCTCATTAAAGGCACCGAGCATGTATCATCCTTTAATTCTTTCAAGTTCAAACTGAATCTTTACCTGTGAATGAATCAAACGATTCTCATTTATTTGATTTATGAAGTGAATCGCTGAATCATTACCCAAGAACAATTCCTGTTCACTTATTATTTTCAAACTTTGTGTCTTATTTTAATCACGCATTTTCAATAATTTGATATGCAGCATTCTTTAAAAGAGGCTAATATTATATGATATGAATTATCGGAAATTTAAATACACAATTTAGTAAATAAATATTATAAACAGATATAATTAATTTTCAATTCATTCAAGACAGATCCCTGGAATTTTTTTTTTCCAAAATGATGGATCAAACATAAAAGTAAATGAAGCAATTCACTTAATCACTTTCATTCATCGAATATATTATCTTCAACTCCTCATTCTGTTGTTTCTTTCTTCATAACTCGGGGGCTTCTCCCCCTGCTCACTTCACTCGCCAACCCCACTGGCCTGCATCGCATCTCTGTTGCTCGCGTATGTGGATTTTACTTTCACCAAAGAAGAAATCTTTTAATTCTCACGGATACGCCTCTTCATTGGGAAGAAACACTACTCTTCCCTCATGGCAACAAGAATTAGACAATCTACAATTTTAAATCCGAACAACATATTTGATCTCTTTTTGTTGTTCCGTTATTTCACCCAGTAATAATTTCCCGTTATTTGCGCTAATTCGATTTTTACCATCATGTTTTTGAGACTTTCAAATTTTAGCGCTTTCATTATCTCTAACTTGCTCTGCCTGTGTATCACAGCAACATTTTAGAAACCTTTATGACGTTCTTTGTCATCTACTCTTTGTCTTGTATTTCCGGCCCTGAGAGTGGTTAAATCTCTTGGCACAAAGTCTTGTCTTGCGGAACATGAAAGTATCTCTCTTAAAAAGTCACGTCTCGTCCCAGGCTAAAAAAGTCTTGTCTCGTCCCAGGACTTTTTTATTATAATAGAGCAGTGGTTCTCAAACTGATTTCACTTTCACCAAACAACAAATCTTTTAATTCTCACGGATACATTGGGAAGAAACAGTACTCTTCCCTGATGGAAACATGAATTAGACAATCTACAATTTTAAATCCGAACAATATATTTGATCTCTTTTTGTTGTTCCGTTATTTCACCCAGTAATAATTTCCGTTTGTTTGCGTTAATGCGATCTTTACCATCATTTTTTTGAGACTTTCGAATTTTAGCGCTTTTATTATCTCTAACCTGCTCTGCCTGTGTATCACGGCAACATTTTAGAATCCTTTATGACGTTCTTTGTCATCTACTCTTTGTCTTTTATTTCCGGCCCTGGGTGTGGTTAAATCTCTAGGCACAAAGTCTTGTCTCGCGGAACATGAAAGTATCTCTCTGAAAAGGTCATGTCTTGTCCCAGGCTAAAAAAGTCTTGTCTTGTCTCGTCCCAGGACTTTTTTATTATAATAGAGCAATGGTTCTCAAACTGTGGGGCAGGCACCCCTAGGGGGGGTGCGAAGATGTGAAAAAAAGAAAACAAGAATCGAAAATATGAAAAATACATCTATTGAAACCAAAACAAATTAACTAAAATTACATTCTGGTACTAGAAAAATAAATATAGAGTTAGAAAAATGTTGATAAAAGTTAAGTAGGTATAATAAAATATGTATCTATGATATATCATTAATTAGAAAAGAATTGGTATTAGTGGGCTCCTTTCAAAAAAACATTAGGGGGGCGCGATTAAAACTTATGAAAACTCGGGTCGCAAATACTTAAAGGTTGAGAAATGCTATAAGAGAGATATTCAGAGGATTTGACCCTTCCTCACTAATTATGCCACGCAACTCCTTGTTCAGGCACTGGTTCTCTCTTGGCTGGACTATTGCAACTCTCTCCTGGTGGGACCTCCTTGACATGCAGCTGCTCGACTCATGTTCTTTGTAACTTGCTTCACTCCTACTACTCCTCTCCTTCTATATCTTGATTGGTTTCCTGTGGCTGCAAGGATCCAGTTGAAAACTCTTGTCTTGACCTACAGTATTTTCAACAGTTCTACTCCTCATTATCTCCAGTCCTTTGTCTCTCCTTACGTCTCCTGATGAAGCCTCTGATCTGCCTCTGCCTTTCTGTTAACCAACCCTGCTCTTGCCAGACGTGCCAAAATTGGACAGTGCTTCTCTGTTCTCGTTCTTTCTACTCACCTTTATTTGAATGGCACCCAATATGCTTGTGTTTAGGTGTCTTTTGAAAATGTATCTTTTTAATAAATATTTTGGAACTGCTTAGTTTCTCTGCAACAGGAGTAGCTGCAGCTGAAATGACAAAGAGTTTTAGGATACTGGTGATACACATTTAATTATGTACAGTAGATGTTCAAACTCCCTTGTGCTCTTTTGTTTATTTTATGCTCTGCTGGTTTTGATGCTTGCATGTATGTAACTTGCTTTGTAAATTGTCTTGGAAAATACACAAATAAACTGGATAAAGAGAGTACCCAGACCCCTTCACTTTCTGCACACTTTACTTTGTTGCAAAGTTAATTTTAAATGCATGAATGTGCCTCTTTTGCCCATCAATCTACACTCCATTAATTACCCATAATTGCAAAGTGAAAACATGCTTTCAGAAAGGTTTGCAAAGTTCCTAAATATCAAAAACTGAAACCTCTCAGTCATATAAGAATTCAGACCTTTAATTCAGTACTCTGTAGAAGCCACTTTGGCAAGAATTGAAGTTTAAAGTCCTCTTCGGTAAATCTTTGGAAGCCTTGCACACCTGGATTTGGGCAGTTTATCCCGATTCTTCCTTGCAGGTCCTCTCAGGCTCCATTCGATTGGATGGGAAGAGTCAGTAAACTGACACCTTCAGGTCTCTTAACAGATGTTCTATGGGGTGTAAGCCTGGGCTTAGGCTGAGATACTCTAGAGTCAGAACAGTCAGAAACTTGTCTCAAATGATCCAATGTTGTCTTGGCTGTATAATTCAGGTCATTGTACTGCTGAAAAATGAACTGTCATCTCAGTCTGGAGTAGGTTTTCTTCAAGGACCACTCTGTATTTGGCTGCATTCATCCTTCTTTCAATAGCAGTCTCCCTGTCCTTGCCACTGAGAAGCACCTCCATGCTGCCACCACCATGATTCACTATAGGAATGTTTTTAAAAAGGTGATGAGTAGTGCCTTGTTTTCAGCAGACATGATATTTGGAGTTTTGCTCAAAGAGATTAATTTTTGTATCATTGGACCAAAGAACCTTTCTTCTCATTCATTCCTTTTAATGCCATCATATATGCATTTTACTTTACAATCTAGCCCATAAACATCTGATTAATGGACTGCTGCTGAGATTGTTGTCCTTCTGACAGCCTCACCAACTTCAGCAGAGAACATCTGAATCTGAGTGACTATTGGGTTCTTGGTCTCCTCCCTGACTAAAGGCCCTTTTGCTTGGTTACTCAGCTCTTCTGGACACCAAACTCTAAGAATAGTCCTGGTGGTTCCAAACATCTTCCATTTCACAAGCATTGAGGCCACTGTGCTTCTGGGAACACTCAAAACTTCAGGAATGGTTCAACATCCTTGCCCTCATCTATGCTTCACCACAATGTTATTGTGGAGGTCTACAGTGAGTCCCTTGCAATTCATGACTTGTATTTTTTTTTCTTGAGATGTAGTATGGATTGAGGGACCTTATATAAACATGGAAGGAGTATGAGTACTTTCTGAATCCACTGTATATTATTATCAAAAAATAACACTTTTAATTATTACCTTGATAAATAAGAACAATTAACCACAATTATCAATAGATCCTCCACAATCAACCATAATCGTATATCAATGGATGTGATTTCTACATCACTCGAGTTGTTTTCTGAAGTAAGTAAAGAGCAATGAAAAAGCTCTGTATTCCTAAAAAGTTAAACAAGTCCTCAATTGCACCTGAATTTTGTGCATTTTCTAACTTGTTTTTGTACAGCGCCTTTAGAAAGTATTCAGACCTCTTCGGTTTTCACACTTTACTACTGTATATTGCTGCCTTACGCTAAAATCATTTAAATTCATTTTTTTCATCATCAAACCACACTCAGTACCCCAGAATGATAAAGCAAAAACAGGATTTCATGAAATTTTGCAAATTATAAATATAAAAACTGAAATATCACACTGGCACAAATATTCAGACCCTTTACTCCATACTTAGCTGAAGCACCTTTGGCAGTGATTACAGCCCAGGGTCTTCATGGGTCTGATGTGACAAGCTTCACACACCTGGGTTTGGGGATCATCTGCCATTTTTCTCTGCAGATCTTCTCAAGCTCTGTCTGGTTAGAAGGAGACTGTCAGTAGACAGCAATTTTTTAGGATGACCCAGAGATGTTCGATCGGGGTCAAGTCTGGGCTCTGGATGGACCACTTGAGGATATTCAGACTTGTCCCTAAGGTTCTCCTGTGCTGTCTTTGCTTTGAGCTTAGGTCACTTTCTGGTTGGAATGTAAACCTTCAGCCCAATTTGAGGTTCAAAGCACTCTGGAGCAGGTTTTCATAAAAGATATCTCTGTACTTTTCTCTGTTAAAGCTTTCCCTAAACCCTGTCCAGTCTCCCAGTCCCTGCTGATGAAAAACAACCTCATAGCAAAATGCTGCCACCACCAGATTTCATCGTTGGAATGGTACAGTATTGTGCAGGTAATAAGTGGTGCCTGGTTCTCTTCAGACATGATGCTTAGAATGAAGGCAAAAGCAGTTTAGTCAGACTAGAAAAACTTGTTTCTTTTAGCTGGAGAACCCTTCAGATGCTTTTTTCCAAACTCCAAGCTGACTTTCATCCAAAATCTGGTCACTCTGCCATAAAGCCCAGATTAGCAGAGTATTCCAGTGATGGTTGCCCTTCTGGAAGTTTCTTCCATCTCCACACAGTTGCCCTTCTGGAGGTTTCTTCCATCTCCACACAAGTTCTCTGAAGCTCAGCCAGCGTGACCATCAGGTTCTTGGTCCCCTCTTACCGAGGACTTTTTCTCCCAGATTGTTCAGTTTGGACAGGTAGCTAGCTCTCGACAGAGTCATGATTGTTACAGGCCTATTCTGTTTCAGAACTATGGAGGCCACTGTATCTTCAGAAACTTCAGTGTTGCAGAAATGTTTATAGCCTTCCCTAGATCTGTGCTTCAAAACAATTCTGTCTCTAAGTTCTGCAAACAATTTGTGAGTTCATGGCTTGGTTTTTGCTCTGATACACTTTGTCAAATGTGGAAACATCTTTAGACAGATGTGTGCCTTTCCTAATGATGTTCAGTTAATTGGATTGACCGCAGGTAGAATCAAAACAAAGTGCAGAAGCGTCTTAATGATCAATAACAAAGGATGCACCCAACCCATATTTTAAGTATTATAAAAAAGGGCCTGAATACTTATGTCAGTGTGATATTAGTTTTTTAATTTTAATTAATTTGCAAAAAATCCTGAAACCATGTTTTCACTTTCTCATTCTGGAATATTGAGTGTTCTTTGCGGAGGAAAAAGAAATGCATTTCAACAATTTAAGTATAAGGCAACAATATAACAAAATGTGAAACAGTGAAGGTGTCTGAATACTTTCTGAAGGCACTGTACATGGTTTGCCTTGAAGAAATCTTCACTTATTTGAATTTTTTTTTCATTTAGTTAGAAAATATAATTGAATTAAATGTAAATGCTTGTAAGTAGTAACAACTAATTAAGACCCCAAAAGAGTCTTGATTGCATAAGTCATTGTAGCCTTTTTCAAAGCAAACAACAATGAACTTGTGCACTGTAAGTTTGTAGCAGTTGCATAACGTTAAGATTCACACCATCTGAAAATGATGATTTGTTTATTTTATTGCAGGGACCCCAGGAACATACCAGGCCTTGACCTGGCTCACACACACTCACACCGAGAGACACAAAAGCGGCTGTCCAAATGAATTGATAATAAAGAGTATATTAAGCAAATAAAGAAAAAAAAAATTAAATAACTAACGTGCATGCAAAATCCCTCTCCAATACGACAGTGATAATTAATTAACTATAAAGATATGAACTATAAACAGTACAATACATAGTCCAGATCCAGATTTAGATTGGAGGTGAAAAATGAACGGAGGTCCCATGAACAGTATAATATTGTGAACACTAGAGGGCACTGTCGCTCCTCTAACCCAGCAGACCGACACTGAAGACACAAATTATAAGCACCAAGATTTGTTTTATTTCTTTATATTCTTCTTAGTGCTCACCACCACCACAGCCTCAGGTAAATGCACAATATTGCCCACAATTATTCTTTTCACTCTGTCTTTTCTCCTCCACACCTCCCAGCAAGCTTTGTCCACCTTTAGCCGGACTCTGGTGACTTCTGTGCTTCCGGGTTAGTCAAAAAACCTTGCAGTGGCGTAGCTAGCGGTGAGCAGAGGGGGCAGTCCAACAACCAGGCGGCACATTTTTGAGGGCGACATTATCGGCCAAAAAGATTCAGTACAATTCATGTGTAAGCAGCAGGATTCGGAAAAATATCACTCATGAATAAAAAAAGTAAAATTCCCTGGTTTTTATCCACAAATGCTTCAAAAATAATTTTCAGATTGTCCTTCTGTGATGGCAACAGACAGCAGTTGAAATTTATGAGGCAATAACAAAAATAAACATCCATCCATCATCCAACCTGCTATATCCTAACTACAGGGTCACGGGGGTCTGCTGGAGCCAATCCCATAAACATTACACCGATAATTTCTATGAAGATAAACAATTTACAATTTATAATTTTGTTTCGTTATCAATCCGAATGTGTTCTTGCTCTGCGCAGAAAACATCCCTACCTATCACTTGCACACTACACTGGCTCTTGTTTTCACAGCATAATTATATTAAACTAATAATTAGAACACGGTTTATCAGTGCGTCTATACTATATTCTTGTCTAGTTGATGCTTATAAATAAATGTGAAAAATTATTGCTGTTTCTCTATATATGAATAAATCTATGCAAAATTTATCTTAATTTTTCTCTGTATGTCATTTTAATTTTCTGTCTAAATAGGTTAACATATTCAGGTGGTAAACTGAAGCACCACGGCATGAACTCTAGCTACACCACTGAAGCCTTGTCCCCCATGGTCAGGGCCGGATTTATATGAAAAGAGGCCCTAGGCTATTCCACTTATGAGGCCCTTTCACCTTCCATTTTTAAGTTTGTAAATTACATGAGAGATAATAAAATTTTGCTAACAATTTGAATGTAGGCCCCTCTTGATCTTAAGGCCCTAGGCTGAAGCCTAGTTAGCCTATAGGAAAATCCGGCCCTGCCCATGGTCCTTCCACGGGACCCCCTGGCGGTACCCACGGCACCAAACAGGGTAGAGATACAGAACTCCAAGTCCCATGGTGCTCTGTAGGAATCTGGGGCACCACTGTAAATCAGGGGAGCCACCCTCCAGTGTCTTGGGGGAGGCAGTGCCCTAAAAAGCTGCCTTCCCCCACCCTTCCATATTCAGGGAGTCCCTGGGGGTTGAGCTGCCGGCCGTCTCTTACAATATGTAAAGTTTTGTTCCACCATGATGAGGTGATGAAGAATTGCAGGCGTTGGGAGGGCTCCACAGACAAAGACTTTACCAACTCTGATCAGACCACACGAAAATCAGGCACAGGACACGAACACAAATCCAGAAGTTCTAATGCACGGGAAACTGTAGCAATCTGAAGTTGGGGTGAAGCATTGAGACACAAAAGACAGACAGTTGAGCTCTTTTGCTGGCTTCCTCTGGTGCCCCTTTAAAGTCTTCACCATACCTTATTTCCCCCAGCAACACCTGAAGCTGACCAATGGCAAAGCATTAGCAGGGCTGCTATGATTTGTAGTTTATTTAAGTAGAGCTACTACAAGTTGACAAGACACATGAAGAGTTAAATAATTGTACTGAGTCCAGTTTGAAAGCTTACTCCAGATCTCCCAGGTGGAGAATGGAGATCTCTCTCCTGTATGAAGTCAAAATGTGGCAAACAAGGAGCTGCCAGAAGAATTCCAGGGTAATGCATTGGAAAGATACGGTATGTGAGAATGTAGCTGTATTTCATGGTTTTCGAATATTGTTGGGGTTTGGTGGAGGATTCATGTCAGTGAATTTACCAATTTCTAGAGGACCACCAAAACATTGTCTCCATCGTGAAGTGTTTAAGAAGTCAAAAACAATCAGTTATGTAACCAGCTAAGGGAAGCCTCACATTACTTCTGAATAGCTCTAGAGTCCTACAGTTGAAGATCTGGGAAAAAAAACATTGAGCAGTTGTTCCTCAAACAAAGCATTATATAGGAGATTGCAAGAAGAATGCCACTGATGTAGTAAAGCAAGTTAAAGAGAAACACTTAAGTGCATAAATCTGGTGCACGTTTCACACAGAAATGAATTTGTAAGAATTACACTAATAAAATGACAAAATCAAGGTGAAAAGCAACATTTGGGAACTTTGTGAGCAGGGCAGCTAGCCATTAAATAAGCAGGACAGTACAATCAAATGACTGTATTTAACACTAATCCACAAAATGTGGGAGAGAGTGTCCAAAAAAATCAGTGTTATTTAAATAAGTGTACTGTAGTGAAGGTCTTTAGCAAAGCAAGCCAAATGGCTTTTCTGGCATTAAGAATGTGGTTGATTATATTTGCTAGCTTGAATTTCCATGTACTGTCACAGGAGAGAACACATGAATTAAAATTAAATGTCTTGATTACCAGTCTCTATTATATCATTTGAGGCATCTTTCTGTGTTTTCCAAATGTTTTGATCCTCTTCTTGGTTTAATGCAATATATTTTTTTGACCAATGCAGCAATCTTTCATACTGGTGTTGCTGCAAGGTTTAGTGCTTTGTGTCTTGGATCTGTACACTTGATGCTTACTGCCATCTAGTGGATGTCAGTGTTTATGCCAGTGTTTCAAGGCAAAGTATAGAAATTATACAGTATGCTTTGTGCAAAAGTTCAGCCTTACCTGGATAAAATGAATATTTTATGTACTATATATGTGTGGGAGAGAGACAGGGGGAGTCCTAATCCAGCCTTCTGCACTCAGAGGGGAGGCAAAGGCCACAAAAATCTAGTTTCAGTCATCAATTAAGCATAGACGTGCCTAGACACGGACTACATTTAAACAGAATAACAGCCCCAAAATCCAAATCTCTCTATTATAAAAGAAAATCTTGAGACAAGATGAGACTATTCCTAAGAGATTTTTTCAAGTCTTGCCATCCTTTCAACCATTTCCTGTTAATGGCCCACACCCGTGGTCCTCTTATCTCTCATTCGTGTGAATGCTTTTGTTAGACACAGTTCCTGCACTCTCAGCTCTTTTAAATTTTTACGTTTTCCTCACTTTAAGTTCCCAAAAAAAGAAGACTTATTATATCCAAATCTTATTGAAGAATTTCATCCCAGAAGAAATGAGTACACAGGCAATCCTAGCACCGAGAAACGATGAAGTCAAACAAATTAATAGGAAAATTGTGGATCGAATATTGTCGACCGGTTACACAGAAAATTGGTTAAATGCATATCAATAGACTATGCTGAAACAGTTGGTGGTGATGGTGCAGAAGATGAAAACATCAACTTACAATATCCCATAGAATATCTGCAACCATTAACACCGTTCAGACTGCCATCGGCCAAATTACTGTTGAAAAATAATGTATCATAATGTTATTGTGTAATTTATGTATGAGTGATGGGCTATGTAGTAGTTGTATTCAAAATTGGTTGAACAATTCTGACATGTAAAATTTTAACAGGTGACAAGAAAGGTAATGTACTACATCTACCGCGGATAACATTAGACATCAAAGAAGATCTTGATATGCCATTCGTATTAAAACGTTTACAGTTTCCCATTAGAATAGCTTTTGCTATGACAATTAACAAATCACAGGGACAAACATTTGTAAAAGTCGGTTTATTTATTAGAGAGAAAAAAACAATATTCATTCACGGGCAGTTATACGTTGCATTGTCACGATGCAACTCCAAGCACGGAATCAAAATTCAATGTTATATTGGCGAAAAGTTAATTCCAAATATTGTTTTTACTGAAGTTTTACAGTAAAAGTGTAACTTTAAAAAGTATTTGCATGCTAATTTCAAAGCCAAACAATGAAAATACAAAAAACACAAAGAATACCTCTAACACAACATGAAACATAATTTTCTTTCAATATATTATGTTTTACTATGGTTAATTACTCGCTGTGATGTAAAATAGTAGTTCAATTATGCATATATAACAATTCCCATGAAAATAACAATTTGTTTAAATTGTACATCTGCTTCCCCATATGTGAGCAGCAGAGATGTGAAGTGGCTAGTGCATAGCACCCGCCGGGGAGTTTGCAAGCGAAGTGAGCAGGGGGCAGAGCCCCCTAGTTTTAATAAAGAAACAAACTTAACCAACAAACAAAGATCAAAAACGTGTCAAACTTGAGAAGCTTCTAAGAACTATATTCAGTTACATATAACAGGAATAACTCTTAAAAGCAAAAAAATGACTTAAAATGCAGATTTTTGGAGGTTAATTCTTTAAATTACATGACCAATAGCTTTACTTCACAAGGAGGTGGGGAGAATTCACCAAAAAAAAAAACTTTTACCTAAAAACTAGTTATTTTTAAAAAGAGAAACATTAGCAATCATAATATTTCTTTAACATACTCCAACAAGTAGCACCAGAGACAAAGAAGACATTACTCCATGCCCAGGCAATCAGACTGAGACTCAAAGGGTCCTTAAATAAGGCATCCTTTAGTGAATGCCCTAATGATAAATGGTGCAAATCAAACAACCTACAACTGAACACCAGCAAAACCAAGGAGTTGGTGGTGGATTTTAGGAGGCCCAGACCCCTCATGGACCCCGTGATCATCAAAGGTGACTGTGTGCAGAGGGTACAGACCTATAAATATCTGGGAGTGCAGCTCGATGATAAATTAGACTGGACTGCCAATACTGATGCGCTGTGCAAGAAAGGGCAGAGCCGACTATACTTCCTTAGAAGGCTGGCATCCTTCAACATCTGCAATAAGATGCTGCAGATGTTCTATCAGACAGTTGTGGCGAGCGCCCTCTTCTACGCGGTGGTGTGCTGGGGAGGCAGCATTAAGAGGAAAGACGCCTCACGCCTGGACAAACTGGTGAGGAAGGCAGGCTCTATTGTTGGCATGGAGCTGGACAGTTTAACATCTGTGGCAGAGTGAAGGGCGCTCAGCAGGCTCCTATCAATTATGGAGAATCCACTGCATCCACTAAATAGTATCATCTCCAGACAGAAGAGCAGCTTCAGCGACAGACTGCTATCACTGTCCTGCTCCACTGACATATTGAGGAGATCGTTCCTCCCCCAAACTATGCGACTCTTTAATTCCACCAGGGGGGGTAAACGTTAATATTTAACATTATACATAGTTATTGTCTGTTTTTCACCTGCATTGTTATCATTCTTTAATTTAATATTATTTATTGTATCATTATGCTGCTGCTGGAGAATGTGAATTTCCCATTGGGATTAATAAAGTATCTATCTATCTATCTCTATCTCTATCTAATGGTGGAAAATCTGTAAAATAAGCCCACGTCCACACTATGGACTTCACTTCCAGAGGTACAAATAAGAAAAAAATGCAACAAAAGCAAATTAATGACAAAACTAGCGCAAGACAATTAATGCTAAATAATGGCTTTGTCAAAAAGAAAACAAACTACCATACAAACTTGCAAAAACAATGAATGCACAAAAAAGAACAAAAGATAAAACAAAACAAAAGTCAGAGACAGAGCCCCACTATGAGTCTGAAAAGTTGGTCTAACAGACAGCAGGAAGAGAAGCGTATGGGACATGAGGAAGGAATACCGAATTGTGTGTCTTCTGATGAAAAATGGGCCACCCCACTATATATCCTGATGCAGATTCGGATTTCTGGGTGAGCCTCAGGGTGTTGTGTCTGGCCAATCAGACTGCATTGCTTGTCCATTAAGGCTTTTTTATTAGGAAAAATGGAAAAATATTCTTGAATTTAAAAACTGCTGTTAAAAATATGTATCTATATCTATATACTGTATAATATGAGTTTGCAAAGAATTTAAACAGAAGACTTTCTTCCCCATACTATGCATAACGTGATCACGGACAGTTCTGAACAAGTTCAGCTAAGCACAGACTGAGGGAACTCCACACATGGTAAGTTATCATTGTCATTTTTGCTGTATGAGTTTGTGTCTTGCACATTACATGATGTTTGTACTGCTTATACTATGAGTGAATAATTATTGAGTACAGCATTTAATTAATTTAATATCTGATTCATATATATTTGTATTATGTCTGCAGCAGCATCTGTGTGTTTAAAACATTGACTACATTTATTGCTTGGCTGTATTTATTTTACTGTTCTTTTGTTAGTTCTGGTGCAGCTTTTGAATAAAAGATCTATTCCATTGATGTAGGTTCATCTGCTGGAGTGTAGCATATCTGCCACAGTGGCACTGACTTCTTGTTACAAACCATGTCTACAATCTAGTATTTGACTACAGCATTAGCAGTAATACCATTTGTTACATTTAAATTCTTTTGAAATCACTGCTTTATTAAAATAGTTCTGAACCAGGACTTTATTTTCCTTAAGTATTAATTCAATTTTATATTAGAAATCATACTGACTAGGGCCTGTCCAGAGACATGCACATGCCCACCATAAGATTTGATTTTGGTGATGGGCCTGCCTAATGTGAGAAAAGGTCTATAGGATTTATTGTTTTCTGTTCATTACATACTTTGTTCCCACTAGTATTGTTACTCTCAACTGTACACTTTTTTTTGAATAATGCAAAGGTGACCGACTCATTCACTCATTTGTCAACAAAAAGAATATTTTACATTTAGTTAAAAAGCATTTATTTGGCATGATTGAACATCTAGGTCAGTAGGTATCTGCTAAGAAAAGGGCATTTCAATATATCGATGTTTAGGGGTTAAAAAAAAAATCCTACAAGAGGAAAATTAACTACTCCAAAATTTCAAAAATGCTTTGACAGATTGAGACAAATTTGGTGATGTTACAGAAAAAAAAAATGCTGACCTGTGTTTATTTATTTGTCAATACTTGTCAACAAAAATCTTGCAGTGAGCAGGCTATTTAAAGACAGCCCCCCGGATCTGTTTTTCTACTCAGTGCAGGCAAGTGTGACTATGAGTTAATCTCCATCAGCACAACAGCATCATGCGCCCATAGCGTGGACAGACAAGTAAATAAGCACAGGTCTTGTGACAAGAGAAAAGACACAGGATGATAAGTGGTGTGACTTCTCTAGTGGAAGAAGGTGAAGTGAGACGTGGTTAGACACTTGAGGTGCACTATACACCTCGAGTTCAGCTGCCAGGGAGGGAGAGGGAAATACAGGAGGAGTTGAAGAAGAGAGAGGGGATGGACACTGTACACAGTGCCAGTCAGAACATTAGATGACATAGGTGAGTCCTATACATGCGCAGGGACCCAAGACCACCACCGCTTTTTGATTTTTAATACCCTAAAGTGCATGCATGGATCACGGGTCTTGCACACGGGAAACATTGCCATCAAAACTCCCACAAAGGAGCATAATATTTACACCTTTGCATATGGTACCAAAAAATGTCTAGCTCCTACATTAACTGTAAGTGCAGTAGTTTACAAAATTATTTCTAATGTGATGTTTGCAAACAACTTGTTTCATTCTTCACAGTACATACACCAGATACTGAAACACTCACACTGCATACTCTAACAAATACACAATTAGTAAAACATACACCAGATACTGAAACACATACATTACATATTGAGATTTGGTCTCATACACGATATACTAAAATGCATACACTTTGTATTAAAAAGTATGCACTACCTGTTTAGGAGAGATTGTTTAGGTGCAAGAGACTAGATGTTTCCAAAAGGGAGACATCTTATGACACAGTATAACTTTGCAAATCCATGGGATATGCCATCTAAACATGGTATAATTACAGCTGAAAGACTGGGGCATAAAAGAAACTTGATTCCAGGGTTGTGCATCATAAAATATCTTACATATTATAAAAGCATGTTTTTTGAGAATAAATCCTTAAAGCACAAACATTTTTGTGTTTTATTTAATTTGTATTGCTGTCTACACTGCGGCGGACTGGCGCCCTGCCCGAGGTTTATTTCCTGCCTTGCGCCCTGTGTTGGCTGGGGTTGGCTCCAGCAGACCCCCGCGACCCTGTAGTTAGGATATAGCGGGCTGGATAATGGATGGATGGATGCTGTATACAAAGGTTGTTAATCATATGAAAGCTCTTAAAATAGGAGTGTTGTACTCACTGCTCTTCTGCCATTTGTAGCTCCTTTATTACATAAGCAGAATAGCAGCTATTCATTTGTTGGGTATGTAATTTAGGTGTAATAATGGCAAAAAACCCTTAGTGCATAAGGGGTTAAATAATCATCTGGGAATATTTATTCAGTTATGTAATGGGGTAAAATTTTGAATGGAATTTTTTGGCTGAAATGTCTGGGAATATTGCATTATGTATTTTAAATTCTAAGGTCTTAAGGAGCAGCCTACCTAGTTAGCAGAAAAAAATGTTTTAAAGTCACAGCCTATTATGAAATGACCTGCTGTGGCAACCTCAAAGGCTATTGATTGTAAAAATAAAATAAAAAAGCTAAAGAGCCAAATCAAAATGTAAATGGAATTTCAACTAGAAATATGGATATTATGGCTGCAAAAAATTGTCAGAGTTCATTTTATTTAAAAAAAATGTAATTTATGGAAATGTTGCCTCTATGGAGGAAATGCTATTTTGAGAACAAAGCCACAGCATACAGTAATAGGACATTCCCACATCAAATCCAACTAAAATCCAATCGGCTCTGTGGATATGTAAAGTGGCAGGTGCTGAAAGCAGCAAGTTGCTTCTCAAAGCCAAAGCAGGCAAGATAATTTGTTGCAAACAAGTTATGCAAAACACTTTTAAAATTTCTCTCCCTACTAAATTCAGTTATTGTGTGTGGTGTTTATCTCAGTTTAGCATTAACACTGAAAATGGCTTCTTTATGACAGGTGTCTTTGTAATATAAATTCTATTCATTCTGTTACGTGCTAACTAAAATATATTTGGGTTTATATAAAAATAAAAAAAGTGCTACCACTACAGGTATCTACCCAAAGGATTCTGCTTAAGATTCAACCCAGCATCCTTCGGGTCTTCTAAATGTCAAACCAATATTAAGAGACTCCTTCAGTTTTCCCCATAAACTCTTGCTGTCCACCATACATTACCTTGAACAGCTCACACTCAAAGATGGTACATGGAAATCAAGAACCACAGAAATCACATTGCTCCACAACTATTGTTCTTTCCACAAATTACTTCATTTGAACTTTGAATTCCAAGCTTTATGACTTTCTCAAAAAAAACAAGGAAAACAAACTCAATTGCTTATTGAGAAAAAAACTAGAGAAGTAAACTTTCTCCATTCTCTACCAACAGTAATCTTGTAGTGAATATACCCTCTGACCACCATCTTTCACAGAATGAGCAATCACTACACAGCAAGGGTGTTTCTTTTGTTCTGGTGCCAAAAACCTTTGACAATCCCCAAGTCTAAATCAACCTTAACCAATTTTATCGTCTCACAATACACTTTGCTGGAGAAACCAGCAAGGTGAAATAGAGTGATCCTGTCTCTGAAACCAACAGCTTCGTTAATTCCATACTGTTTCTTAGCTCCACCCACTGGACATTTTGCATGTGTTGATTATTTCATCAATCACTGCTTGAACCAAAATCCTAATAAACTTTCTCATCCCAAAAGGTCCAACCTTACTAAAAGTGAACTTCAAGCACTTCACACTCTGTGCCATTAAGATGATATTGTCATCAAATCTACACACAATGAGAGTGAGTTGGTATTGTGGCTGAAGATCTTTATCATACAAGCTGCAGAACAAGTCCAATACAGCGGTGTATCTTCCCCTCACACAGGATTCAATACATGATTGCCTGCAAGAGGTGAAGTTGTACAATTCCCTTCTCATCAACACAAAGGAATTGCCTCCTAATGTTAACCCAACTCATTGTTGAAAACCCACACGTCTCCAATTTTACCTTCTCCCCAAAATCCACAAACAGGACAATCCTGGACACCCTATTGTTTCTGCATACAACTGTCCTACTACTCATATTTCAGCTTTCCTTGAGAGTCATATGAGACCGCTGGTTGAAGGTCTCCCTTCATACTTAAGATACTAACAATGCTCTACAGTTGTTTGGAAGCTTTAAATTTCACAGTCCTGACTGCTTTATCTTTACCATGGCCATCACACCTCTGTACAGTCATTCTTCACAATGAAGGTCTTGTTACCCTCAGACAGACATTCAGGTGTCCAGTCAAGGATCCTCCCATAAACAGTCTCATCAGACTGGCAGATCTGGTCCTTACTCTCAATGCTTTCTCCATTGATAACAATTTTTTCTCCAGATCAATGGAGTTGAGATGCGTGCTAGAATGGGACTTAACTACACCAACATCTTTGTAAGATGGTTGGAAGAATCTTTTCTTCCTACCTCGACTTTGTACTGGACTTATACAAAAGATATATTAATGATTGTGTTGGTGCTGCCTCTTGCTCCAGAAGCAAACTACAGGAATTCATTATTTTACTAGTTTCCATCCATCTTTCAGCCTCACAGTAAATATTTCCAACACAACTATTTTTTGACATCAATCTTTCTGTCAGTTGGGACTTAAAACCTCTGTCTGTTACACAAACCAACTGACTCAGATACTTACCTTCTCCATAGCTTCTTCCATCCTTGGCTTGCTGAATCTTCCACCTTTTTGAGAGTTCCTTAGACCAGGGAAAGGAACACTGAGAAAGCCATAGACTGTCATCAAACCAAAACTCTGTATTTTTGCCAGAAACAAGAAGTCTAAACTGAAACATAAATACTAACCACTAACTGCAACCACTTTACAAATACCTTGTTAATATTTGCAAACTCAGATGACCACAATGTGCACAACGACAACCTTTTATCTTATTAGGGTGATGACATCAGTGCAGTACACCTCTGTGTGATACTGAATGTCAACACTTTGGAAACTGCTGCACAAAATTACAGCATGCATGAAAAAACAAGAGGGTGCCAGAAAATGACACAAAAAGATTTAGAACTATCTTAGAACAAACTCCTACCCAAAAGGTGATGTCATAATTGGCTCATGTGACCCAGAACCACCTCATATTTGAAAAAAAGTACTGATTAATAGTTCAGGAAAGCATGTAAGAAATTAATAATGAACATATAACATTAAATAATATGACTCCTGATACAATAATCATCAACTGGGACTAATCCTAAACAGCAAATATCAAAGGTCCAAGAAAAAATCTCAAATTACAAATGTTGCACAATCAACACATCTGGTATCTAGTCATTTTAAATGTATTTTAATTATTTTATTAATATAATAGCAGTTTTCAGTGCTCTATACAGTATATGTTTGAATAATATTATGAAATGTACAGCTTTGAAAATGATGCCTTTGGACTCTGACCCTGTGAGACCTCCATAGTTAGATACTGTCAGCATGACTTAAGTATGTTGGCCTGTTTTTCAAAGAGTTTGTTGTTTGAGCAGTGTTTGAATAATATCTGACAGACTTTATTAAATGTCAGTAATCTAAAAGCATGTACACTGAGTGGAAACTTGGTCCTGCTCAATGAGTGACATTGTAATTTCTGCAGCCAATGCTATTAAAAATAGGTAGGTTGGAATTATCAAATCATGTGTGTATGTGCAACTCATAAAAACAATGTCTGAGAATAAAGATGTAGCCTCCACACCAAAAGCATCTTCAATAACATTCCTAACAGCAGTGACCAGTGAAGGCTGAAAACTGCACCACATCAATTGTGAAGCTACAGTCAGTCAACTAATAACTAAGTACAACAACTGGGCCAAAGAGAGCTTATTAGAAAGCACAACTTATCAGATCTCACCTTGGAAGGAGGTTAGCAATCGATAAATTAATTGAGTTCAAGACCTGTTAGTCAAAATGAGAAGGTACAGGTGATTCATTACATCAATAAACAAACATATACTACTTGTAAGAGTAAAAAAACATCGAGTTTGATGAATCCATGTTCCTACTGAATCACACTGATGACAATACCGAGATATGTCAAAACCCTCCACAATTACAACCACCTGGGTGATGTCAAGGTGATTGTGGCAATGTAATGATGTGGGGTGCATTTCCCAACCCTACACTGGACACCATGACTTTACTGTACCTGTACCAGTATAGAACATCTGAATGCCTCAGGATATCTGAACATGACTGGTAATAAGGTACACCCCTTTTTAGTAGCAGTGTCCATGATACAAAGTGAGGAAGATGATGGAATAGTTCTAGGAAAAGGACAGGAGTTTTAACATAATAGAATGACCACCTGTCTCAATTCCATTGAAACAAAGTCATTGGAACAAGATGTAAGATTCGGTCACAACAGTGATCCACCACAAGATCTACACAAGTATGGGACACATTCTTGTGATGAATTTTTCTTTCCCATTTTTAATCTTTGTTGTAAGAACAAATATAAGGAGGCAGTGGCAAGAGTCAAGGGACAGGTTTTGGAGGAGATTAAAGATTGCAGATAAAAGAGAGAATGATTTTTACAAAAGTGAAAGCTAGGAACAAATCTGGAGAGGGTTTAAGTTGGATAGAGCAGATGAAAGGTGAATAAGGTGTGGTCTTGAGTGATCATAATAGGATCGAGAATAGATGGAAGGGGTACTTTGAAAAGCTTTTGAATAAAGAAAAAACAAAGATAGGATTTGAAGATAAAAGTCCCAGATGAAGGGCTAGGACCAAAAATAAGAAGGGAGGATGTAAAGGGGGCACTGAAAAGAATGAAAAATGGGAAAGTAACAGGACAGGAAGGAATATCAGTCTTGGTGAAGTGGAAGTAGATGTGTTGTGGGATCTAACGCAGAAGATCAATAAACAATAGAGAGTACCAGAGGAGAGGAGGAACAGTGCGATTGTACCTATTTACAAGGAGAAGGACAATATTTGGGATTGTGGAAACTATTGAGTGATAAAGCTGGTGTCACACATAATGAAAATTGTGAGAGGGTTATAGAGAAAAAGATTATGGAAGAGACCACCAGAGGGAAGGAGTAGTTTGGGTTTATGATAGGAACAGGAACAACTGATGCACTCTTTGCATCAAGACAACTTATAGGGAAGCACTGAAAAAACAAAGGTTTACATATGGTGTTTATTGATTTGGGGAAGGCCTATGATAAAGTGCCATGTCAGGTCTGGAGGAGTAGGAGAAAGAAAGGAGTACCAAAGAGGTCTGAGGATTGTCCAGGATATGCATGAGGGAATGAGCACTCTGGTTAAAGGCAGTTTTGGGGAAGCAAAAAAAGTTAGAATAGACCTTCCTCAAAATTTAGTTTTAAATATGGTTAAGGATGTGTTGACTTGTGGGATAAAAAACAAATCCCCCAGGTGTATGCTTTTTTGCTAATGACATTGTGTAACACCAGAAAGTAAGAAGGGGAAAGGAAGTTATAAGAAACAAGAAAAGTTTTGGAAGATAGAGGATTGAAGATAAATTAAAAGACAGAATATCTGAGATTTAGTGATGATCGGGATTCAGTAGTTAGCCTGCAGGGAGAAATATTGAAACATCAGAGAAGTTTAAATATCTAGGATCAGTGGTAACCTAAGATGGAAAACTAGATGCAAACATAACCCACAAAATTCAGTGTGAATGGAACAATTGGGAGAAGGTATCCGGAGTATTATGTGATCGAAGAATTAAGGCAATGGTTAAAGGTGCAGCTTTTAACACAATGGTAAGACCAGCAATGATGTAAGGAGCAGAGATATGGGCAGTAAAGGAGGTGTAGAAGAAGAAGTTAGATGTGACAAATAATGTTGAGTTGGATGAGTAGAGTCACAAGGTAGGACAGAATAAGAAATTAAAATCAGAGGAATATATCAAATATGGGAGAGACATCTAAGAAAGTACAGGAAAGCAGGTTGAATTGGTATGGAAATGTACTGAGGAGGGAAAATGAACATGTGGGCAAAAGAGTGATGGAAATGGAAGTACAAGGGAAGAGAAAAGTGATAGAGGCAGAAATGAAGGCTGATGGATAAAGCAAAAGAAGATTTGGAAGAGAAGGGTTTGGCTGGAGTAGAGGTGTAGGAGATCAAATGCTATATGGAGAGGTTTGATCAAACACACCAATCCCAACTAGAAATGGGCAAAGATGACCAGGGTGAAGAAGTTCTAAGAATCAATACTAGATCATCAATTTAATACCAGTGTAAAAATGTCAAGTTTACCAAACATTCTGCTGAAAACCAAGTTACTCTAGAGATGCAAATGGCTTTGGTTTGCAGAATTCCAGAAAACAAATTTAATGTGTACACAGGTCTGCACATACCCACACATTTTACCTCAACACTGTTCTGTGAGTTACAATGAAGAATTTCAGGAGCAAATGTCAAACTGTGAAAATGATTTACCTACTATTTTGTAATAGAAGGGTCCTAGAGTGACCCTATTTCCCTTTATACTCTTTACTATGCAAACAGTAACATAATGCCTCAAATTCCATACTCTTACCACAGTGTCAGGTACTGTAGTTCAGTGCTTCACCTTCCTTTAGCCTTTGGCAATTAGGCAGAGTAAAAGAATAGGCTGGAGAAAAGTTATATATGTATATACTGTATGCATTACATACCAAATAGTAACAATAAAAAGCAAAATAAAGGATGGCAAAAAACCTCAATACAACCTGGTAGGGATGTCACAATACCAGAATTTTGTAATTCAATATTAATACTAGTGAAATTTCATAATACTTGATAGCTTTCAATGCCAAGGCTAAAACAGAAATCCCATTCAACCACTTTTTATTAAATGTATGTCCACTATTAAAGTGAACAATATTGTGCCTTTTTTCTGTAATAGAATAAAAAATTATTTGGCTTATTTGGCTGACACCTTTATCTAAGGTGACTTACAACATTTCAGATACAACTGGTGTGATTTCTTTGTTTTTCCAGTTGGAGCACAGACAGGTGAATTGTCCTGCTCATGCTCACAGAATCAATAGTGAAATTTGAACCCCACCACTTCGGAGTCTGATGTCCAAAGCCTTAATCATTACACCACACTGACTGCCAAAAACTACATCACATTGGCAAAGTGGTAACAGCAGCTTTAAAATACTGGTAACACCCATCAAGAAGTTACCCCACTACCACTTAAGTAAACTAGTATACTTAATTAAAAAATACATAAAATACAATACATGGCTTGAAGTTTAATGTATGATGGACATGGAGATCAGAGCAGTGGAACAACAAATAGTGGAAATTGTATGATCTTGAGAATATTTCAGCATAGGGTTTATAAAGGAAAGAATCAACATGGACTAAGTAACTTATCTTACCACGTGCACATTACAAATATATTCTGGCATATTCTCTCTAGTAACTGAAAAGTACCGCTTAGTAACATACAAATTCAAACATTATATCTGTACTGTTGAATTTCAAGATAATTCAGCGTATTTTAATATAAACAAACTGTTTAAATCAGTTTTTGTAATTGCATTTAAAATCTGGTTTGTCAGAGTATACCTCTGCTAGGTTTGCAACATTTGACATTATAAGATTTATATTTGCATTATTAGCTGGTTAAAAAACAAAATAAAGAGTAATGGATGAGTCAAATTGATTACATTTTCCTTTGTCATAAAATCCTGGAACTTTAATTTTTCAAATCTGTCCCTCATTTTTTATGTTTGTCCAAACTTTAATTTCCATTGTGAAATCAATCCTGTCAGTGTTACATTAATTCATTAATTCAAAACTCCCAAAATAACACTTTGTGGTGTGGTTTTCAAAGTATTTTATATGACTGATCAGACTTTTAATTGCTTAGATGGTGTACTAGTCTGCAACTTGAATATTAACTGGCCCTGCAGTTTAACTGTTAGACTGCATTACCAATGCACCTTTTAAATACACGACATACTGTACATGCTTGACTTTACCACATTTTAGAGATTTTCTAATACTGTGCCCTATAAATTACTGATTATACTGTATGAGTGGACGTCAGCTTGGCTTCAAAAACTGAATGAATGGCACAAATTTATCATTTGCATATTAGTATTTAGCAATGAAGTATGTAATTTGCCCATACTACTAACTGGCATAATTACAGTAATTTGTAGCAATAAAGTTTATTTTGGTATCAACAACTGGAGCAGCTCACTTCATTACCAGTGTAGACGAGTCAAATGGCCCCTTCATTTAGGAGCCTTCCTTGACTTTTACTTTCTACAGCCATTCACACTGCCAGTGCATGCAACGTTTCCACACAACTACAAACTGTACAAAAACAGTTAGAAAATGGATGGTTACTTAAAAGCATGTACAGTTAGGTCCATAAATATTTGGACAGACAACTTTTTTCTAATTTTGGTTCTGTATATTACCACAATGAATTTTAAATGAAACAACTCAGATGCAGTTGAAGTGCAGACTTTCAGCTTTAATTCAGTGGGGTGAACAAAACGATTGCATAAAAATGTGAGGCAACTAAAACATTTTTTTTAACACAATCGCTTCATTTCAGGGGCTGAAAAGTAATTGGACAAATTAAATAACTGGAAATGAAATGTTCATTTCTAATACTCAGTTGAAAACCCTTTGCTGGCAATGACAGCCTGAAGTCTTGAACTCATGGACATCACCAGATGCTGGGTTTCCTCCTTTTTAATGCTCTGCCAGGCCTTTACTGCAGCGGCTTTCAGTTGCTGTTTGTTTGTGGGCCTTTCTGTCTGAAGTTTAGTCTTCAACAATGAAATGTATGCTCAATTGGGTTAAGATCAGGTGAATGACTTGGCCATTCAAGAATTTTCCACTTCTTTGCTTTAATAAACTCCTGGGTTGCTTTGGCTGTATGTTTTGGGCCATTGTCCATCTGTATCATGAAACGCCGCTCAATCAATTTGACTACATTTAGTTGGATTTGAGCAGACAGGACAGTATGTCTCTGAACACCTCAGAATTCATTTGGCTGCTTCTGTCCTGCGTCACATCATCAATAAACACTAGTGTCCCAGTGCCACTGGCAGCCATGCACGCCCAAGCCATCACACTGCCTCCACCGTGTTTTACAGATGATGTGGTATGCTTTGGATAATGAGCTGTTCCACGCCTTCTCCATACTTTTTTCTTGCCATCATTCTGGTAGAGGTTGATCTTGGTTTCATTTGTCCAAAGAATGTTTTTACAGAACTGTGCTGGCTTTTTTAGATGTTCTTCAGCAAAGTCCAATCTAGCCTTTCTATTCTTGAGGCTTATGAGTGGCTTGCACCTTGCAGTGCACCCTCTGTATTTACTTTCATGCAGTCTTCTCTTTATGGTAGACTTGGATATCGATATGCCTACCCCCTGGAGAATGTTGTTCACTTGGTTAGCTGTTGTGAAGGTAGTTTCTCTTCACCATGGAAATGATTCTGCGATCATCCACGACTGTTGTCTTCCGTGGATGTCCAGGTCTTTTTGCATTGCTGAGTTCACCAGTGCTTGCTTTCTTTCTCAGGATGTACCAAACTGTAGATTTTGACACTCGCAATATTGTAGCAATTTCTCAGATGGGTTTTTTCTGTTTTCACAGCTTAAGGATGGCTTCTTTCACCTGCATGGAGAGCTCCTTTGACCACATGTTGTCTGTTCACAGCAAAATCTTCCACATGCAAGCACCACACCTCAAATCAACTCCAGGCCTTTTATCTGCTTAATTGATAATGATATAACGACGGACTTGCCCACACCTGCCCATGAAATAGCCTTTGAGTCAATTGTCCAATTACTTTTGAGCCCCTGAAATGAAGGGATTGTGTTAAAAAATGCTTTAGTTGCCTCACATGTTTATGCAATCGTTTTGTTCACCCCACTGAATTAAAGCTGAAAGTCTGCACTTCAACTGCATCTGAGTTGTTTCATTTAAAATTCATTGTGGTAATGTACAGAACCAAAATTAGAAAAAAGTTTTCTCTGTCCAAATATTTATGGACCTAACTGTATTTATAGAATGAATGTGAAACCTCTGTTCCTTTTTATGGTCTTTCCAGGGCACAGTATTAGAAAGCCATTTGTCACGCCATCATTTTGTCTACTTTTACAGCATTGTTTGTGACACTACAAACTGAATGTTTAAAATTCACAATAGATCTGTCACATCATTCTGCTCAAAAAATCATGCATGAAGCAGTTAATGAACTAACTCCGAAATGGGATAAAAGTGATAATAACAAAAGCCTGTGTGTGTGTTTTGGCTTTTTTTTTTTTTTTAAATAATAAGCACAATTGTCATAGTCACATGCTGAAATTCAAGTATAAGTCATGGTATAAGTCAAGTATACCAAGTGACAAAACCCTGCAATCCAATTGGCTGTCCAGTAAAGCTACTGAATCATAAAGCTGCAAAGGTCTGCAGCTGGACCCATCTCTCTTATTAATGTTTTTCTCACATATTAGTTTGCATATTGGAGTAATTCATCTACTTGCAATCATGCACATGTCTAGCACTGACTGCCCCTTGGTACTAACAATGCTGAAAAAAACTGGAACCACTATATTTTTGGGACAATAGTATTGACTAGTACCAAAAGTATCCGTTTTTTTTCACATCCCTTCTTGGTACCACAAGATTTTTAGTTAGTTCCAGGCGGCATGTTTCTTATGTTGCTTCAAATGTAAGAAGTCAGTTAGAATATCCATCCATCCATCCATCCATTATCCAACCCGCTATATCCTAACTACAAGGTCACAGGGGTTTGCTGGAGCCAATCCCAGCCAACACAGGGTGCAAGGCAGGAAACAAACCCCGGGCAGGACGCCAGCCCACTGCAGGGCCAGTTAGAATATTCTTAGCATAACTTTTTCCTCTGCCTATCTTTTCACTTATCGTATAAAGCTAACATAAGCATGATGTAGTCATCTTGTCTCCAAGAGAACTGACATTTTTACAATTAAATCTCTTGTCTCTGAAAAACACTTCCAGATGTCATATACTTCTGCCATTAAATTCAGAGGACTATAACATCTCTAGCTTGTGCAACTTAAGACACTCTTACGCCATCTAAAATGAGCTGCCTTAGCTTCCACTTCTGACATGAAAGGAAGCCAACTGCAAAGAATGTCTGTATAACTTGTAACAGCTTTTGAAATCATAAGTGCAATATACTAACAGTTATTAACAAAACCATGCATAGCCAAGCATTAGAAGACTCTGTAGCAGAGGTAACTGCACTTTCTACTTAAATTATCAAGTGGACAAGCTGCTTTTAACATAACAAGGTATTTACACATTTAAAAGTTGCACTTTATAATCATTACTAGAAAACTTCTGCTTATTTATCCAACATCTACAGATCTGAGGCTCCCATTCTTTTCACAGTTACATTCTGGAAGTTCAGGGTAAGCAGCTGCCACAAAATGGAGGAGTTGAAATAATTTGGGAGCCTCCTCACAAAAGATTGTGGTGGTGCATGCAGATTGTTCAGTGAATTTTAGCAGCACTTTTTTTTGCAAGTTCGGAGCTAGAACTGTTGGATCAAATTTTAATGACTGGCTCAAAATAACTTGGCTAGCTCCTATGTTTATGAAGAAGAGCGGACTAGGCCAAGTCAGCCTCGTACTTCGCTCACAAGTTTCCAGGTCAACAGTGCAAAAACAGTAAATCGTAACATATAAAATGTAGGGTGAATATACTGTAAAGTAAGGAGAAATATATATAAATGTAGGTAACAGAACATACCCTAAAATACACAGTGAATTACTAAATAAAAAAAACAACCAACTTTTTATATACATGAAAAAATTGCACCATTTGTTTCCTTAGCTAATAAATGCTATATGCAATCCATACAAAAAAAAAATTACACAAAATACATTAAAAACACTATAACCCTCAACATACTGTACAGAAAGTTCAGATTGGAATGGAGACAGGAGATGTTGAAATTTAACAAAGCGGGCCAAAATCCTTTGAAGTAAAATGGATGGAAAAAAGATTGACTAAAATGATAACACTATCCAGAACTAAATAAAGCAAAAAAAAAACCAACAGAGCAGTATTACCAAACTGAGTCCCAGTGGATGTGTATCCTTTTCCAAGTAGAAATCAGAAAAAATGCTCTTCTACCTAACTGTGGTGAGGATTCTGGAAGTCCCCCAAGTCCTGGTAGTCTTAGCAACTGCAATCAAGATGGAGCCCAAACTGAGGACTGACACCCTCTATATATAGAAGTCACCTGGAAATCTTTTTGCCTGAAACAGGAAGTCCCACCTCAAAGGGTCAGCAGCTGTCAATTATGTATCTTCCCCATTCTCTGTCAGTAGATGGTTTCTTCTACCCCAATAAACAATTGACAATTCTGTAAAAGGACAACAAACAATTGAAAAGACCAATATCAATGACAAAAATTATGTAGCTCGCTACATTAACAAGCAGCAAGCCCATTTGGACCCCAATTGTGTTTTTATGGGCCAAAACATGGATGACATATAGGTAACCCATACAGGATCCATCTAATTGTGCACCCAGGATCATATGGGACCCTTATGGGTTAGTAAACTGTTACTAATTGCCTAGTATAGGTGTGCTGGATAATTTTGGGGGTCTCCAAGCACTGGATTGGGTGTTTCAGGTCTAGACAGCATGTACCTAATCTTGAAACAATCATTTAAAATATCGAGAGATTTATTACATTACTAGCAAAATACCCGCGCTTCGCAGCGGAGAAGTAGTGTGTTAAAGAGGTTATGTAAACATATATATACATATACATATATACATATATATATATATATATCTACATATACACATATCTACATATACATATATATACATACATATACACATCCACATATACATATGCACATATATATATATATATATATATATATATATATATATATATATATATATAAATATAGGCATACATATATACATACATACATACATTCACATATATATATATATATATATATACATTTCTACACACATATATATATATATATATATATATATTTGCAGTTGGAGATCCACAAAGGGAGAAAAAACAAATCACGTATCATAAAATAGTTTTATTCCTGAGCTTTCAACCCCTGTCAGGGGTCTTCATCAGAGGATAATGCTTAGACTTACAAGACTCAAAGGCAATATATAGTAACACATTCAGTATGGGGGGCGGGTGGGTGGAGGTGACTAAGTCAGTATGATCAAGGGGGGGGGGGGGGGTTGTATAGTTTAATTAATGTGTATATGTCGTCCTTCTTAAGTTGGCATATCATATGCTGGGTTTATGTCCAAGTGTCTGTTGATGGCGTTTTCATCTGATAGCCAAGACTCGGCCAACTCTCTGGCGCTTTTTGTACTGGCCTTAAATTTTACTTTTATGTTGTCCCAGTTGAATGTGTGTCCTGTCGATTTGGTATGTGCATATATCAAAGATAGTGCGTCCTTTCTTCTGACGGCGTTGCGATGTTCCTGTACACGTGTTGAGATTTTTTTTGACGTTTGTCCTATGTATACTGAGTAAGAATTGCATGGAATACTATAAACTGCGTTTCGTGTTTCGGCTGTCGATTTCTTGTTTTTAGCATTAAACAGGACCATGCGCAGATTGTTGGTGGGTTTATGTGCTATTCTGATGCCCCACTTGGTCAGGGTGCGTGCCGTGCCTTCTGACACATTATGGTGATACGGGAGTGAATGCCAGGTGGGGTGGGGGTTCTGATTTACGTCGATTGTATGCTGATTCCTTTGGCGTCTGCTGTGTAGACTCCGATTAATGAATGATTTTGAGTATCCGTACCCCCCCCATACTGAATGTGTTACTATATATTGCCTTTGACTCTTGTAAGTCTAAGCATTATCCTCTGATGAAGACCCCTGATAGGGGTTGAAAGCTCAGGAATAAAACTATTTTATGATACGTGATTCGTTTTTTCTCCCTTTGTGGATCTCCAACTGCAAATATGCAAACCGTATCACAGACCTTCTCTTCCATATATATATATATATATATATATATATATATATATATATATATATATATATATATATATATATATATATTCACGGCATTTGTAGCTAACATCTGCCACGGTGCCTTCAGTTGTGAGAAGCAGATCATAGAATGGTTGAAAATAGTTTACTGTCAAATAATGCAAAGAGTACGCGACACGTGTTTCGCCCTAATTCTGGGCTCATCAGGCATACACACTCACTGTACTCCCTTACGGGAATCGAACCTCGGACGTCAGCGCTAGAGGCGAAGCCCCTAACATTGCGCCATGGCGTGTGGTTCGTTTATTTGACAGCATGTAGATCGGGGTAATTACATTCACGGCATTCGTAGTCTGAATCACAATCTGATTGTATGGGTGGTTACCTACCAGGTAACGCTTGTGGTTGGCCAGCAAGTCAGCTAACATCCGCCACGGTGCCCTCGGTTGTGAGAAGCAGATCATAGAATGGTTGAAAATAGTTTACTGTCAAATAATGCAAAGAGTACGCAACACGTGTTTCGCCCTAATTCTGGGCTCATCAGGCGTACACACTCACTGCATATAGCCAAATTCCCGCGCTTCGCAGCAGTGAAGTATTGCTTTTAAATTTTAATTAGGAAGAAAAGAAAACCTTTTTAAATTGAGGGAAAATATACCAATAACAATTTGTTAAGGATCTGTTTTTTTGTGAAGCTGCCTTTACACAGCCTGTCTGCTGTTTTATAAACGAACGCCATATAAGGCTGTCCTTTCTCCTTGCTTAGCGGTTCTGTATTGTTTTATTGTTCATTTATTACGATTGTTATAGTTATTGTGTAGGTATTTGAGACTCACTTTTCTTTTCAGGTACCCATTTCCTTTATGTAATCCGCAGATTCTCCGCTACTTTTTGTTCGTTTATTACGATTATAGTTATTTATTGATTCCCTTCTTTAGCTGACTGCCTGCTCATATAAGGCACTCTGCTGTTTTTTTGTGAAGCAGTCTTTACACAGCTTCTCCGCTATTTTATAAATGAACGCCATATAAGGCCATCCTTTTTCCTTGCTTCGCCAAGGAAGCAGCCTTTTTATTTAATCCACGGGTTCTCCGCTGTTTTATTGTTCGTTTATTACGATTGTTATAGTTCTCTTTGTATACCACGTTGTCAGTTCAGCACTCCGGTTGTAATATGATCAAGTCGTGCAAGCTTGTTTCCGCAGTAGCTGCACTTATGAATATGCTTGTATGCGTCACTTGCCCGCTTCTTATTGTTTCGCTGCCTTCTCAATTGTGTAATGAATGTTTTCTTCAGCGCTCTTTGGGGCTCTTCCTTGCTTTCTACGTACTGCATTCACAGTCAGTTCACGTGATTACGTGGGAGGCGTGATGACACGATACGCAACTCCGCCTCCCACGACCAGCGAGCTGCAGTCCATTACAGTATATGGACAAAAAAGAGGTTCCAGTTATGACCGTTACGCTTTGAATTTCGAAATGAAACCTGCCTAACTTTTGTAAGGAAGCTGTAAGGAATGAGCCTGCCAAATTTCAGCCTTCCACCTACACGGGAAGTTGGAGAATTAGTGATGAGTCAGTCAGTCAGTCAGTCAGTCAGTCAGTCAGTGAGGGCTTTGCCTTTTAATTAGTATAGATATTAATTATTTGGCTGACAGCTTTACCCAACGTGACTAACAACATTTCAGATTCAATTAGTTAATTTTATTTTCTTTTTCCAAGTGGAGCACAGGCAGATGAAGTGACTTGCTTATGACCACAAAGTGTCTGTAGCAGGATTTGAACCACAATGTAAAAAAAACACTTTAACCACTACACCACACTGCGAGCCTTAAACCAAGCATTAATTAAAACAACATCAAAAAATTTCACCTTTGTAAAACTCAGAATGTCATCTAAATTGTCCCAAATTTTATACCCAGAAAAGTCAATCATGTTAAAGTTCAATATCCTGCAAATTCAGTCCAGTGTAGGATTATTTGGTGCAGTTCAAATGGCATTTTGAGAAGGAGCAGATGAACCTTCTGGTGTACGAGATAGTGTTGTATCTGCAGTGGCAGGACATTTGCTGGCAAGAAAATCTCCAGTAAAAGGTAAGGAGGAGTTTACAGTCATTTAGTCTACTATCATCAGTTCATTCAACACCACAAAGTTTGGGGAGGGTCGCATTACACTTGTGCATCTCCTGCATTTGGGCTCAGCATGGCTTTTCTGAAGATGGGAGCTCATTATAATGTGGATGATGCTCTCAACTTTGTGGATGATGGGGAGTCTTACTTAGTGGCTGCTCCATTGAAAAATACAGAGCTTCTAGGTCTCATCAGTGCCCCCCTTGATGATTCTGCAAGGATCTGGTGGCAAGCCTGTAAGGAGGATAATAAAAACCTGGACTACTTTTGAAGAGCCTTTCTGGTAGTCTTTCTCCCTGAGGATTATGAAACACAATTTGAGGACAAACTTCAAAGAATACTGGAGCAAAGTGGGAGCCACTATACCCTGATAAAGAAGAGATTGTTGACCATATGAAGAATTGCCATCTCTCCCATCAGCCAGGTTTATCCTGACAGTTGGCAATTAACACAAGGCTTTGAGCAGAGTTCCTGTAGAATTTCATCTGCCTACAGCAAACTAGAAGATTGATGCATACATCCTAGAGCAGGGGTGTCGAACTCCAGGCCTGGAGGGCTGCAGTGGCTGCAGGTTTTCATTCTAACCCTTTTCCTAATCAGTGACCAATTTTCACTGCTAATTAACTCCTTTTCCCTTCATTTTAAGGATTCAGTCCTCTGAATGTATTCCTTTCTTCATTAAATGACAGCCAAACAGAAATGAGATGTGAAACGCAGCTGACAGATGACCAGCTAAGCTGGGATTTCAAACTCCAACCAATTTCTTAACGAGAAGCTGATTCTTCCTGTTAATTAAACCTGTCATTTAATTACATGGCTTGTTGCTGCTCTCATTTTGCCACAGCAGACATTTCCAAAACTGTTGATTTTTCTGTTTTTTCTAAGAACACTGTCACAATGTTTGGTGACCTGAGAGATCAACCTTACTGAGATCACTACCTTTCTTTATTTTCAGATACTGTGTGATGGCACAGGGGAGCTAGTCATGTGGCGCCTCGTTTTGTGTCTCATTATTGTTTGGCTGCTAATTAAGGAAAAAGAGACAACTAAGGGGCCTGAGTTAAGTTAATTAAAACTAAGGCAAAAGAAGTTAATTAGCAGAAAAAACGGGTCACTAATGAAGAAGAAGGTTAGAATGAAAACCTGCAGCCACTGCGGCCCTCCAGGACTGGAGTTCGACACCCGTGTTCTAGAGGATCAGCACCTGTCCATCCATCTACTCCTTCAATTTGTCATTCTTGGCACCATCCAGATGACTATTCATGTCCACCCATTGAGATACAAGGTGAGTTTTTTGCAGAAGAAGCAAGACAATCTCCATTGGGCATACCTTGGCGTTTATGCTACAGAAGTGAGAGACAAGGAAGACTCAGCAACGTCCCTTATATGTGAGGAGCCACTGGATGTGAGATTTTTGTAGCCGTAAGTGTGGACTGAGTGCTTGGATGTTGCTGTTGGGTTCTCCTATGAAATGTACGCCACGGAAGATGCTCTCATTTGTCACCAAACATACAGGGTTTTACTACACAAAAAACCTGTTATAAAGGAACACCTTGAGAAAATGCTCAAGGAAGGGATTATTGAACCATTATCCTCACACTGGTCTGCACCTGTGGCTCTTGCCAACAAGTTGGAGGGGACTTTCCAGTTTTGTGTTGATTACCATGGACTTAATGCAAAAGACCAGCCATGACGCATTGTCCATGCCCTTAGTACATGAGATCCTGGAGTCACTGCATGGAAATGATATATTCAGCTCATTTGAACTCTGCAGTGGCTATTAGCAGATGCCAATGGAGGAGGGGAACTTAACACCGGAAGACTTATTCTAGTATAGGGTCATGCCCTTCAGGCTTGAAAATGCTGGAGCCAGTTTCCAATGTCTTATGGAACAAGTTCTGAACAAGTTGTTGAGGAAAACTTGCTTTGTTTATTTAGTTGACATGACTGTCACACCCTTTCTGCACAACAACATCTCTAGGACCCGGACAAGAGCTTTCACAGACTGCAGCAAGCACACCAGACTGTGAACGTGAAGAAAGATTACCTCCTTCAGCCTCAAATCAATTATATGGGGCATGTGGTGTCTGTGAGAACAGTGGAGGTGGACCCGAGAAGATACTTGCCATGCGCCCACTGACCTAAAGGAACTTCAATGATTCCTTAATGTTACAAAATGATGTTGACATGTCTTTTAGTACAGTCATTTGATGGTTGTGATGTATGGTTGACATTTTATTATTACTGGTACTTGTAACTTGATACATAATAAAAACTCAGTTTCTGTGCCTCATTTCTTCATGTGAGGTTTGTTAAAGACAGTCTCCTTCCTCAGCTGCCCTTCAACACCAGTTATGCTATGATCTCTCACAACTCTTTCCTTGCAGCTTTAATGATCTTTTCTCTGCCATGTCCACTGTCTACAAATTCACACCACTGACTTTACCTCACACTACTCAGAGGCAACACAATCTGTACTTACTTTCCTAACTCCATTAGCAGATCCAAGCCAGGATTCTTCCAAAGGCCCATTAGCAGCCACATTCCCAGTGGATTTAACCAGCACAGCGGTTCTGCTGTTTAAATGTTATGATCATTTCCCTCCCTCCCTCGCCCTTTCTCTTACTTACACATACACACACACACACACACACACTCACACATACAAACACACGCACATGTGCACACCCTCTTCAGAGCTTCTCAGCTTTCTTACAATATCTCTCTCTCAGATCCTTGTGGCCTTACCAGATTTTTCATTCTGAAAAAAATAGTGGTTGCTAAATAAAAATAAATTATGTTGGATGGGACAGCAATCTCATATGTTTTATGAATTATGAGTCTTGGGGTTACAAGTGATCTTCCTGTTCTCCTGTTTCTCTGACTATTTATACACCATCCTCTTTACACAAAACCTTAATTATTGCGTACCAATAGGAGATATTAGACTTTGAAGACCTTTTCCTCCACAGTGTCCAGAGCATATAACCCTTGACTTACCAAAATGGTGCCCCTCCATATCCGTAGCTCAACGGAGTGGACGATTCCGGAACACGAGCCTATTAACTTTCATAAGTGGTGCCCATTGGGTGATGCAGCTACCTATGTTGCCTAATAAATGACTGCCTCTGCTTTGGTGCTCCTGCACCTTCATTCTTTTGCTGACCTTAAAAAACTTGGTCTGTTGGTAGGTCGCTCAGCTGCCCATTGCCAATACAGAACAATACTATGGTACCCTTTAGTAGGTGGATGGGAAAAAATTGATACCACCCACTCTTCCTTTCTATCTCACCTAAATGGACCACCAAGTTCTCCTGCCAGTGGTAAAGGTATGCCACATGTGAACACTAAGATCTTTGGATTTCCTACAAACCAACCTGTTAGGGTTCTCTGTCTCTCTCCCTCTCCTCTGGATCTGCACCCCTACCCTGGCCTTTCTGGAGCAGCTGGAGCACAGGCAGTGTTCATTGACCCTTAATGGCACCTTCCTTGCTAAAGGCATGACTAGTTACACTGGCTGCACTAGAATTTGGCCCACTCTTTTTTCCAGTGGTTTGAAGCAGGACTGTCCTCTATACTTGACCACTCTGTTGGTGCCTGGTCCAACTGAGGCAACATACAGTAAGCAGATGAGAGAAATATGATCATATTCCCAGGGTCTGTGTATAATAATTTTACTTAGTAATAGTAAGCTACCAATTTATAGTAGAGTACAGTTTCAAAACCTGCTTCTCAAAGGGGTGTTGCTGGCATCCCCTGGAAGGGTTTCATTTTAAATTTTTATTACTCAACAGTGTTGGCTTGTGGGCCTTTAGAAAAGAAATAATGCAAAAAAAGTGTTAAAGTAAAATAAATTGGCATGAAAACTTGAAAAAACTTCAGCAGCAAACGGTTAAATGTGTCTCTCTTTGTACTTTGTATATTTTTTTTATTGTTTAAATGTGATGCATTTTACTGTTTGCACAGCATTAATTGCACCTTTCTGTCAGCATTCAAATGAAGATGGATCATTACATTACATAAGACCTGCAACGGCTCATTTATTTTATTATAAATATAAATTGAACCAGCTAAGTGATTTTATGTTGTTAATTCACATGAAAGCTTACAAGCTGTGGAAAACTGCCTTGGAATGATCCATTGGGTCAAATGCAGTTTACTAGCACCATAAAGTATAAAGGTGAGACGGTCATGAGTATCACAGCGCACACTGGGTGTTAATGGTTTGAATCTCCAAATAAGTCTATCTAGCTAACAGACAAACTTTTCTTGAATTATATTTCTGACTGCTGATATTATGCTTCTTTTTAAAGTAAAATAAACTGCTCTTCTGTAGGATTCATATTCTCTAAGTAGCAATGCTATACATTTTTCTAAACATTTTTGCTCACAAATGTATTCTTTCAGCTGCTTTTGCTTCTCCACAGTATCAAGCTGATATTTCTTACACTAAAAAAGGTGTAATCAGAGTATAATATAATGGACAGCATGTCTGGCCTGGCATCCCTGCCCAGATGGGTCCCAGTCCTGTCTTTGACATGAAGTTTTCATGAGGAGCCAACTTACCCGGCCCAAAGGACAACATAATGGAGCGTTTGAGAAGGACTCTGTTCCCTAGATGGCAACATCCCTGGGCCTCGGTACCTAAATGGACACCAGCAGGGCATGGTGGGAACTGCAGTGCCATGGATCAGCCCCATTGGGTTCCATGGGTGTCAAAGGGATTTATGATTCCTGCTTTCAGGGAGTTTCCACTTGACCTGGAATTACTTCCAATGGGATATGCTCAAACACTGGAAGTACTCCCAGGTCTTTGATAAAAGAGTTGCTCTGCCTCACCCTGGGAGGTTTAGTTGGGTGGATGAGGGACAAAGCTCGCCTGGGAGGAGTGGAGGAGGAAGTAAAAAGAAAAAGATCAGTGATTGTGATGGTCTTCAGGTTATTGTGTATTTTTAAGGTAATCCATTATAATAAACCTTTGATTTGAACCTGGAACTTGGGTGTGTGCAGTTGTGTCTGGGGTTTGGGGTGCTGCAATGGCCCTGGTGGTCACAATAACTACTGAAGTTCTTTATGGTAGTATGACATTGTGCAAATTATTCCCTTATTTGAGGTACTGTCAGGAGGTTCTAACAGGGGTAGAATGCCCACGTCATAGCAGTGATGTGATTACAAGCTAGTGACACAAATATGTTACATGTAATGATATAATGGCTCTGTTTATAGTGGCAATTGTTTTGTTGATTGCATGCGCTAAGAAGTTTCGTGAAGTTAAAAAAAATGTGTACAGTATGTTCCGTTTTCAGTACATGACCTTGAATCTATTGTCTTTAAGGTAAGGAAACAAAAAAAATGTCTGGAGAGTAAGCCGGATGACATGGCAGTACCATTGTTCCATGTTTTGCCAGAGTGGTGTGCCAGAGCATTATCATACAATAGCATCTGCTGCCATGCCAACACAACACTGCAGCTACAGTTGTGCTTGAAAGTTTGTGAACCCTTTAGAATTGTCTATATTTCTGCATAAATATGACCTAAAACATCATCAGATTTTCACTCAAGTCCTATGTCCTACAAATGAGACAAAAATATTATACTTGGTCATTTATTTATTAAGGAAAATGATCGAATATGACATATTTGTGAGTGGCAAAATATGTGAACCTCTAGGATTAGCAGTTAGTTTGAGGTGAAATTTGAGTCAGGTGTTTTCAATCAATGGGATGACAATCAGGTGTGAGTGGACACCCTGTGTTATTTAAAGAACAGGGGTCTATCAAAGTCTGCTCTTCACAACACATGTTTGTGGAAGTGCATCAAGGCACGAACAAAGGAGATTTCTGAGGACCTCAGAAAAAGAGTTGTTGATGCTCATCAGGCTGGAAAAGGTTACAAAACCATCTCTAAAGAGTTTGGACTCCACCAATCCACAGTCAGACAGATTGTGTACAAATGGAGGAAATTCCAGACCATTGTTACCCTCCCCAGGAGTGGTCGACCAACAAAGATCACTCCAAGAGCAAGGCGTGTAATAGTCGGCGAGGTCACAAAGGACCCCGGGGTAACTTCTAAGCAACTGAAGGCCTCTCTCACATTGGCTAATGTTCATGTTCATGAGTCCACCATCAGGAGAACACTGAACAACAATGGTGTGCATGGCAGGGGTTGCAAGGAGAAAGCCACTGCTCTCCAAAAAAAACTGCTGCTCATCTACAGTGTGCTGAAGATCACATGGACAAACCAGAAGGCTATTGGAAGAATGTTTTGTGGACGGATGAGACCAAAATAAAACTTTTTTGGTTTAATTGAAAAACGTTATGTTTGGAGAAAGGAAAACACTGCATTCCAGCATAAGAACCTTATCCCATCTGCGAAACATGGTGGTGGTAGTATCATGGTTTGGGCCTGTTTTGCTGCATCTGGGCCAGGATGGCTTGCCTTCATTGATGGAACAATAAATTCTGAATTATATCAGAGAATTCTAAAGGAAAATGTCAGGACATCTGTCCATGAACTGAATCTCAAGAGAAAGTGGGTCATGCAGCAAGACAACGACCCTAAGCACACAAGTCATTCTACCAAAGAATGGTTAAAGAAGAATAAAGCTAATGTTTTGGAATGGCCAAGTCAAAGTCCTGACCTTAATCCAATCGAAATGTTATGGAAGGACCTGAAATGAGCAGTTAATGTGAGGAAACCCACCAACATCCCAGAGCTGAAGCTGGTCTGTATGGAGGAATGGGCTAAAATTCCTCCAAGCCGGTGTGCAGGACTGATCAACAGTTACCGGAAATGTTTAGTTGCAGTTATTGCTGCAATGGGGAGTCACACCAGATACTGAAAGCAAAGGTTCACATACTTTTGCTACTCACAAAAATGTAATATTCGATCATTTTCCTTAATAAATAAATGACCAAGTAAAATATTTTTGTCTCATTTGTTTAACTGGTTTCTCTTTATCTACTTTTAGGACTTGAGTGAAAATCTGATGATGTTTTAGGTCATATTTATACAGAAATATAGAAAATTCTAAAGGGTTCACAAACGTTCAAGCACAACTGTAAGTGTTTGGTCACTGTGGGCATATCGTAATGTGTAGTGTTTCAGTTTCAAAATTACTGAGAAATTGGCAAAATCTTATGTTCCCTCTGTTGGCTTTGATGTTTTGCCACATCGAAGGACGTCTACATCCGGTTACTATTCAAAGAGTGGATACTTTGGGGTCCACATCAATGACAGGCTCAACTAGCCACTTAACGGAGACAAAATATATGAGAAAGGGTAGAGTAGGCTCTTTTTCTATAGGAGACTGCATTTCTTTATTATGGATTGTGAGTGCCTTGGTAGATGCACTGGCGTCCGAATGGATGGAAGGTAGTTCCTTGCCAGGAAAATAAGATACAATGGAAGGACAGGGGTGGACTGGCATCCTGTCCAGAAGGAAAGCATGCTCTGAAAGACAAAAGCTACATTTCCATCTTGGGATAAATAAAGTAATTTCTATCTATCTATCTATCTATCTATCTATCTATCTATCTATCTATCTATCTATCTATCTATCTATCTATCTATCTATCTATCTATCTATCTATCTATCTATCTATCTATCTTTTGCAGGATAAGAACGGCATCCCAGCTGGGGAGAAATATGGTTTATTACCCTGGACGGGAAGCTAGAACATAACACTGGGTGGATTGGCGAGAAAATAACTTTGTGCGCGGCCGGTATAAAATAATAGGATGGACTAACAAAAGCTGAGTGTCACGGCTGTTCCTTTCCCCATACGCCAGGTGGCAGTGGTCGTCACATGAGAACCCAGTCGGGGCACCCGAAGGGGTGCTTGGGATATGGAGTCCAGTAGTGCAGCCCTGTCGGGGTCCTTACGTTCCAATAGAGGGTGCTGTCAGGGGAGTACCTCCTTACTTTCATTATGGCCTAGAAGTGTTTCCTGGAAGACGCGGTTTGGTCATTGAAGCATTCCAGGGTAAGGCATAAAAGGAAGCCTGCTGGCACACATGGAGGAGTCAGAGTTGGAAGGCAGTGGGCAAAACACTCTGCCTAGGAGAGAAGGAGGAAGAATTTTGTGATATATTTTAGTTTGTGGCTCATAACTAGAGTTATTAATTGTGTTTAAATGGTTCTGGTGTTGAATAAAAACCCTTTATTTTATTCATATGACGTGTGGTGCTCTACCGTGTCTGTAGTTTGGAGCTCTTTGCTGCCCCCTTGTGGTCACAATAGCTATCATGACACTCTGTCATGTCAACTGGAAGAATGTTTCATGGTGTGATGATATCAACACTAAGCTTTTTTGTCTAAACACCAAGTTTGAGCACTACACTTAATCAAAAAAATGAAGATGGTTCCCTGCAGCAGGTCGTGGAGGAGCTGTGAGTGTAAAAGGCCAAATGAATGCACCAAATTCCAGGGAAAGTCAGGAAGAAAATTTGATGCACTCTTCAGGAAACCTACTTCTTAGGAGAATATTTGTTTCCTAGCAAGACAACTCCAAGCATAAAGCCAAAGCTACACAGGAATGTCTTAAAAACAACAATGTTAATGTCCTGGAGTGGCCGAGTCAGAGTTCAAACCTCAATCCAAGCAAGAATGTGTGGCAGGAATTGAAAAAGTCTGCTCACTTATGATCATATGTAGCCCGATAGGGCTTGAGCCATTTTGTAAAGTGGCTGTGCAGATCTGAAGGAGACCTGGCCACATAGACTCAAGCCTGTCATGGCTTCCAAAGGTGCAGAAACTGACTTGAATACTTGTGCAATCAATTAGTTTGTGTTTTATATTCATAATTTAAACAAAACTATGCAGATTTCTTTTTTCACTTTCTCATTAAAGTGTTGATTAGTCACTGTTATTCAATATTATATAACAATAAAATGTGAAGACCTTGAAGGGAGTGAATACTTGTTGTAGGCACTGTAAACATATTGCTTGTGAAGTCTGTAGACCTGAAAGTATATGCACTATCATGGTGCATTGTTAATCTATGTCTCTTTTTTTTGATAAATGTCAGGATTGACCCTTTGAAACCGTCTGGCTCAGCTTACCTGTATCATGTACAGGAACTGTATGTCAATGTATTCATTCTTAGTATTTATTGATATAACACTTGAAATGTACTTCATAAAAATTTTATTTTGCATTGGTTCCATGTGTGGTGAACGGCCGAGACACCCCTTTGTCACTGGATCCGGGGGAGCAGCCATGGGAGCCACACTACGTTCCTCTGAACCTTTGTTGGCAGCCCCCCTGGGTTGCGTTGGGGCCACTTTCTTGGAACACCGGAGCTCATCCTGGTTGGGCTCCATGGCCTCCACCACGGGGAGCTGCATAGTGCTGCACGGCTTAATGAGCCTGTCTGGGCGGGAGCAGCCACACCCAGAAGTGCAGCTGGAAGCAGGTCAAAAAGCACCTGCAGCACTTCCAGGTGGGCTATAAGAGGAGCCTGCAGCCAGTACTCGAGGAGCCAGAGTCGGGAGGAGGGAGACAAAGCTTGACGAAGAGGAGTAGTGGCAGAAAAGGAAGAGCATTGTGTTTTTGTTTGAGGGACTGTGTTGTGCCTGTGGGGATGGCGAAGGTGTTGCAAACAGGCGAAGAAATTACAACAAAACATTTATTTGTTTTATCAGTGTGCCTCCCGCATCCATCTGTGCCAGGTCAGGTGCCAATATAGCGCTTTTCTGTTACACATGATATACTGTATATTTCACTCACAGTATTAATATTGCTGGTTTAATAAACTTAATCAAACCTCAATATGTTAACATTACTAATGTTTCAATTAAATTAGCCTTGCTTAAGACATATCTTTCAGTTTGATGAAGGAAAAGACAGACAAGTTTTACATCAAACATTACAAATGATGCATTTGAAAGTAAGTTTTATTGTAAGGGTTAATTTATGTGCATAGACTCTGCAATCAAAATATTGATTATGTTATGCAGTTTTCTAATTACTAAGAAAAAGTCGTTATATTGGTAAGATCTTGATCATGTTAAACTGCATGTCAGACAGCAGTTTGTGAACGTGTGTTTGTATTCATGTCACTTAACACATAAGCCACTAATTAGAATCAGAAGTTAATTCCAACGTAATATCATTCTTTATGACATGAAGGGGCATTATGACCTCAGAACCCTTAGATGGGGTCCAAACAATGCTTCAGCCCAGACACAATCCACCCTTGTTGAAGCAGCTATTTTCAAGTTAGATTTAATTAAACTCTACATGAGGGCTCTCATTTATTTTTCTGCCCTAAAGACCATTGAATCCTGGTTATGTAGATTGCCCCATCTAACTGGGCATGTGTTTGAGTTGGTTGGATGTGTTTAGTCCTCATTTATTATATACTGCTAAAATAAATTAAAGGAAAACGTTTTAATCTGAGTATAGCATCAAGTCAATGAAACTTCTGGAATATTGATCTGGTCAGTTAAGTAGCAGAAGGGGTTGTTGTTGTTGGTGTTAATGAAATTAGCAACAGGTGCACTAGAGGGGCAACAATGAGACAACACCCAGAACAGAACTGGTTTAACAGGTGGAGGCCACTGGCATTTTTCCCTTCTAATCTTTTCTGACTGTTATTTCACTAGTTTTGCATTTGGCTATGATCAGGGTCACTACTGGTAGCATGAGGCGATACCTGGACCATATAGAGGTAGCACAGGTAGTCCAACTTCTCCAGGATGGCACATACAGTTAGGTCCATAAATATTTGGACAGAGACAACTTTTTTCTAATTTTGGTTCTGTACATTACCACAATGAATTTTAAATGAAACAACTCAGATGCAGTTGAAGTGCAGACTGCCAGCTTTAATTCAGTGGGGTGAACAAAACGATTGCACAAAAATGTAAGGCAACTAAAGCATTTTTTTAACACAATCCCTTCATTTCAGGGGCTCAAAAGTAATTGGACACTCGACTCAAAGGCTATTTCATGTGCAGGTGCGGGCAAGTCTGTCATTATGTCATTATCAATTAAGCAGATAAAAGGCCTGGAGTTGATCTGAGGTGTGGTGCTTGTATATGGAAGATTTTGCTGTGAACAGACAACATGGCTGCCAGTGGCACTGGGACACTAGTATTTATTGATGATGTGACACAGGACAGAAGCAGCCGAATGAATTCTGAGGTGTTCAGAGACATACTGTCTGCTCAAATCCAGCTGAATGCAGTCAAATTGATTGGGTGGCGTTTCATGATACAGATGGACAATGACCCAAAACATACAGCCAAAGCAACCCAAGAGTTTATTAAAGCAAAGAAGTGGAAAATTCTTGAATGGCCAAGTCAGTTACCTGATCCTAACCCAATTGAGCATGCATTTCACTTGTTGAAGACTAAACTTCAGACAGAAAGGCCCACAAACAAACAGCAACTGAAAGCTGCTGCAGTAAAGGCCTGGCAGAGCATTAAAAAGGAGGAAACCCAGCATTTGGTGATGTCCATGAGTTCAAGACTTCAGGCTGTCATTGCCAGCAAAGGGTTTTCAACCAAGTATTAGAAATGAATATTTTATTTCCAGTTATTTAATTTGTCAAATTACTTTTGAGCCCCTGAAATGAAGGGATTGTGTTAAAAAATGCTTTAGTTGCCTCACATTTTTATGCAATCGTTTTGTTCACCCCTCTGAATTAAAGCTGAAAGTCTGCACTTCAACTGCATCTAAGTTATTTCATTTAAAATTCCAGAAGACAGGCAGCTACTCTAGGAGAGCTGGACAGGGCCGTAGAAGGTCCTTAACCCATCAGCAGGACCGTTATCTGCTCCTTTGGGCAAGGAGGAACAGGATGAGCACTGCCAGAGCCCTACAAAACGACCTCCAGCAGACCACTGGTGTGACTGTCTCTGACCAAACAAACAGAAACAGACTTCATGAGGATGGCCTGAGTGCCCAAAGTTATCTAGTGGGCCATGTGCTCACTGCCTGGCATCCTCAAGCTCAATTGGCATTTGCCATAGAATACTAGAATTGACAGGTCCACCACTGGCACCCTGTGCGTTTCACAGATGAGAGCAGCTTCACCCTGAGCACATGTGACAGATGTGAAAGCGTCTGGAGAAGCCGTGGAGAATGTTATGCTGCCTGTAACATTGTTCAGCTTGACCGGTTTGGTGGTGGGTCAGTGATGGTCTGATGAGGCATATCCATGGAGGGATGCACATACCTCTACAGGATAGACAACGGAACCTTGACTGCCATTAGGTATCAGGATTAAATCCTTGGACCCAATGTCAGACCCTATGCTGGTGCAGTGGGTCCTTGGTTCCTCCTGGTGCACGACAATGCTCGGCCTCATGTGGCGAAAGTATGCAGGCAGTTCCTGGAGGATGAAGGAATTGATACCATTGACTGGCTCCCACGCTTGTCTGAACTAAATCCAATAGAACACCTCTGGGACATTATGTTTCGGTCCATCCGATGCCACCAGGTTGCACCTCAGACTGTCCAGGAGCTTAGTGATGCCCTGGTCCAGATCTGGGAGGAGATCCCTCAGGACACCATCTGTTGTCTCATTAGGAGCATAGCCTGATGTTGTCAGGCATGCATACAAGCATGTGGGGTCCATACAAACTACTGAGTACAATTTAGATTTGCTGCAATGAAATTTCAGCAAAAGGGATTAGCTTGCTGCATCATTTTTTAACTTTGGTTTTTAGGGTGTCTTTGAATTCTGCCCTCTGTAGGTTGATACTTTTCATTTCCATCAAACAATGTGGCATCCTTTCATTCCTAACACATTTTCCAGTCCATATCAGTATAGATATCCAGCATGATTTTTTTTTCCCATTGAGATCTGATGTGGGCGACACGGTGGAGCAGTGGGTAGTGCTGCTGTCTCACAGTTGGGAGACTTGGGGACCTCCCTGCGTGGAGTTTGCATGGTTTCCTCTGGGTGCTCCAGTTTCCTCCCACAGTCCAAAGACAATCTGGTTAGGTGGATTGGCGATTCTAAATTGGCCCTAGTGTGTGTCCTGCGGTGGGTTGGCACCCTGCCTGGAATTGGTTCCTGTGTTGGCTGGGAATGGCTCCAGCAGACCCCCATGACCCTGTGTTCGGATTCAGCAGGATGGGTAATGGATGGATGGATCTGATGTGTTTTCAAAATGTTCCTTTCATTTTTTTCAGCATGTTATTAGCACACCTTCAATGCTGTTTTGACAGACTCATTGTTCAGGCATCAACAAATCAGATAATGCCAGATTAAAAAACTGTAATGAAATAACCAACACTAAGGTTTGTATTCCTGAAACGCAAGGAAACTAAAGTAATAAAACAGGCGTGTCTGGTACTATAAGTACATAAACAAAATGAATACGCATAGGCCTATATATGGATTCCGCCGTGACAGTCTTTGATTGTGGCAAGTGCAGATTCAGGCGGCCTGCCCAGTATCAAAGCCATCAAGTCTGCATTTCAAAAATTGTCCCGTCGACCTGCTCTGAACTTCTGTGTATAGGCGAGCTTGTCGCCTTGGTAACCGCTCGCGCGAAAATGTATCCAGGGGCAACAGAGGACGCTGTCCTGGGCTGCAGCTCGCCGGCGCTAAAACTGTGACTCGTGGAAGATGAGAGCTCAGGACGGATTCTCGCCGCGTCTCAATTCAAGGGGGATTCTGCCTTTAAGGAAGGGGCCGGAAGACCGACACGACTTTGCTAGCTTTGAAGAGAGGGACAGTGCCGCTTTCAACAGATTTAACCCTTTTGCTTCCGCCCCTTCCAGCCGGTGCACTTTGGCCCCCTTGAGAGACGACGTGCCGCTGACCGACCCCTGCTGTGGTTGGCTGAGTGCGGCCACTTTAGCCGAACGGCGACTGCAAGCGGGAAGTGGACCGGAGGAAGGAGAAGGAATATCAGCTCCGGCGACAGTTGGTGCTGTCCCTCTTCTGCCGAGTGATGTTACGCTTCACAGATTTGCAGCCACGGATGATGAGAACAGAGGGTGGAATTCAAGAGCGGTGTCAGAAGCCTCGGTCAGAGCTCGGCTGGGAGGTGAAGGCTTCGCCACTGATTAGCTTATTCTTTAAAGGCGCTTTTCATTGTCACAAAGGCGAGACGACAGGTTTACTGTTGGTTCAAAATTAGGACGTTTTAAGTAAGAGTGAGTGTGTGTGTGAAGGTTCCGTGCGAGCATTCAGGGTCTATGTCTGGCGTGTATTAAACCCCACGAGTTAATAGAAGCGGACTGAGAAAATTGGATAGGAGCACTAATGGAGGAAGAAATAATTTAGGAAACTGAAACAGCACACTTCACGCACCGTCAAATCGATGAATCAGCTGTAATGAAAAGTTCTTAAGAATAAAAGTTGAACAGATAAGTGCGACACAGAAGCAACTTAAAAACATCTCTTCTATTATTCGGTTGGTTAAAATTGCGATCTAGGTCATATGTGAAATTAGAACATAGCGTCAATGAAGTTTAATGTAAGAAAACCATGACTATGTTCAAATGGAAGACAAAAGAAAAAAGAAGCCAAATGCAGTAACGAATTCAAACTATCCATTTGATTATTTACTGGGTTGTTTCGTGTTCAGAATGAGTCAAGTTTTGGGCATTTTGTACAGCATAGGTGTCATCAGGTCTGCTTGGAAGCAACGGACGCAAGTGTGGAGGTGGTTCGGCACAGGCTGCGCTCATTTACATTGAGTTTTCCTCCCACATCTCACAGACGTGCACTTTAAAATGGACAACAAGTTAGAGGGAGTGAAAATGTGTGTTCATTAGTACTTCGTAATGGACTAGTATCAGTCCAATGTTGAATCATGCCTTGCTTTTGATATTGTTTGGATAGTCACCAGTTCACTTCCATTGTGAATGAGAATAAGCTTATTCAAAAAAATGGATGGAGAAACAAATGGACTTTGGTCAATGAGAGGAAAGCGAAGAATGTGCGTAACACCCACTGACACCACTCCAGGCAGGAATTGGTGTCCTTCCTTCACTGTTACTGATGTTAGTGTTTTAATAAATGTTATCATACTTATGGTGGTGTAGTGGTAGCACTGCTGCCTTGCATGATGAAGACTGGGATTCAAGTCCCAAGTGCTCCATGTGTGGGATTTGCATGTTCTCTCCATGTCCACATGATTGTACTCCAGGTGCTCAGGCTTCCTCCCACAGTCCAAGGTTATGCAGGTTAGGTGAACTGGCAATGCTAAATTGGACCCCAATACGTGTGTGTATGTTGACCCTGCGATGAGCTGACACCCTGTTCAGGTATTGTATCTGCCTTGTGCCTGATGTTCGCTGATGTAGGCTCCAGCTTCCCTGTGGCCGTGCTCTAGATAGACAGGTTTAGGAAATGGATGGATGGACTGCTACAATTAAATAAATGTATATATAACCTTCACTTACTGCAAACAGAAACATGTTCACCTCATTCATTCATTATTTTGGCAAATTAAAAGACCATCTTGAGTGCATGGATAGTATTTTATAATAATTTTAGTTACACAAATAAAATAACATACACAGCATCATTTTATTAAATAAAATAAAAATAATGAAAACATCACTGTGCATTTATTTAATTATGTTTTATTCAGTGAATACTTTATTTCATTCCAACTACTAGCACAAAAGATACTGTTTAACGTAACTTTCAAACAAAATTATAGCATGCATTTATGTCAGTGGGCGGCACGGTGGCGCAGTGGGTAGCGCTGATGCCTCGCAGTTGGAAGACCTGGGGACCTGGGTTCGCTTTCCGGGTCCTCCCTGCGTGGAGTTTGCATGTTCTCCCCGTGTCTGCATGGGTTTCCTCCAGGCACTCCGGTTTCCTCCCAAAGACATGCAGGTTAGGTGGATTGGCGATTCTAAATTGGCCTTGGTTTGTGTTTGTGTGTGTCCTGTGGTGGGTTGGCACCCTGCCCGGGATTGGTTCGTTGGCTGGGATTGGCTCCCCGTGACCCTGTGTTCAGATTCAGCAGGTTGGACAATGGATGGATTTATGTCGGTGAGCTGTCACACGTTTTCTGCATTGTTAGATTACTAGCATTAGTACAGAAACTGGAAAATAAACAAATGGTGTGAAGTAAGTGAAGACACTTCAACTAAGGCCAACCCAGTAAACAATAATTAGCAACTTCAAATATTATCAAATGGATGTACTGTAGCAGATGAAGACTTTCTTTCTAGAAGAGCTTTTGCTTTGAAAAGACAAATGCAGTGTGAGAAGCAATCTGTTTTCATATTGTTAAAGTATTTACTTTATCTTCAGGGCTATAAAGGTAAGAGCTTTTTCAGGATTCATTCTGATAGAACACAATTTTCAAATCACCATATTCAAATAACACACCTCCAGAGCCCTAGGGTTTAAACTGCAGGTCAAGTTACTCTCTGTAGAGTTTGCATGTCCTCCTCAGGCCTGTGTAGGTTTTCTTCCAGCTATATCTGGTTTCCTCCCCCATGCCAATAGATGTCAGTGTTAGGTTAATTAACAACTCCTAAATATACTAATATGAATGTATGTGGTTGTAGCCATGACAGTGCCTATCCAGGGCTGGTTTCTTCCTTGCCCCAGGCAGCAGTCACCACAACTCGAAACTTGAGACATCAGGGTGAATGTGGCATGTCAATTCATGGATGTAAGTGTGCTGTAGTTGGATTTGATACAGCAGGATTGATGTAAAGACATGAACGGTGGTATATAAAGATGTTGTACATAGTTAATAAGTTAAGCAAATTAAACAATGAAAGTCAGGTAGATATTAAAGTAGGTATAGTCAGAGGCAGATATAAAAGGAGCTGCATAAAGAGATGACAGGCGGTAAAGAAGTTAGTCAAATTAGACAGGGAGCTGTATGAATAGAAAATACTGTAGGTTTTCATAATTTTAATTTCAATAGATTACTTTTTTAGGGTGGCACAGTGGTAGCGCTGCTGCCTCACAGTAAGGAGACCTGGGTTCGCTTCCCGGGTCTTCCCTGCGTGGAGTTTGTACGTTCTCCCCGTGTCTGCATGAGTTTCCTCTGGGTGCTCCAGTTTCCTCCCACAGTCCAAAGACATACAGGTTAGGTGAATTGGTGAACCTAAATTGTCCCTAGTGTGTGTGCCCTGTGGTGGGCTGGCACCCCACCTGGAATTTGTTCCTGCCCTGTGCTGGCTGGGAGTGGCTCCAGCAGACCCCTGTGACCCTGTGTTAAGATATAATGGATGGATGGATAGATTACTTTTTAATTTAGATTCTAAACAATACATATGCTATATGGTTTTCAACACATCACATATGGTTTAGTTGATACTTGATTACAAAATCCTATGAACTTGTCAGTCTTATGCCCTTCTGTTTAGTTCTGTTTGGTCTTCAGGCAAGATGACACCCCTTAGAGAAGGATCAGTGTAAATGTTTCAAGAGGAAGGTTAGATTTCACTTTAATCACTTCTGTTTGATGTGTTGTTTTGGTCGGGCTTGCCAGTAAGAATTTCACTGCACTCTCTGCTAATGGTGCCAATATTGTTTTCTGTCTCTCACTGTGTATTACCTGTATTTCTTCAAATTGTCAAATGGTCTTAATTTCAGGTGATGTGCTGAAGAAGCTAACTCCTCATATTCCTCACTGACTTTTATTCAATTTCAAATCTTGCTGTCTAGTCTGAAACTCCAGAACACATTGCTCCCACTCAGCTCACTAAGCGTCTGTTATAACTGCTTCAATCTTTTTGAATTTGTGACAGCTTATACAGTTAATAGTGTCCTTTGCCTTATAGCTGACTATATCTCCTGGACTTACTATAACATGATCCTACTTGATGTTTTCTTCTACAGTCAAAATGGAGTCTGTTCTGTTTGCTTATAAATGAGACTCTCTGTAGTTTCCCTCTCATGGTGGCCCTCAAAATGTTATGCTTGGTCCACATTTCGTCAGTGTTGACATGTTTCTATTGGAATATCTGGTTCATTAATTTAATATTTAAAAATACTCACATATGAATAACATCTAGCTCTACAGTATACATAAGTGGGTCACAAATTTGAAATCACCCAAAAAATGTTATGTTTTTGATTGAAATTGATACTTTTTATGAAGGTATCATTAAACTGATTTAAAAATATAGCCATGGCTTTACTAATGTTGCCAGTTATTAATTTATGAAATGAGAAATTTATAATTTATCATTCACATATTACTGCCCTGTTTTCAGCAACCATTAGTGTCCTAATGGTGAACTCTGTCAGCTCATCCATTTTTTTCATGTTTAAACACTAATTGGTTATCAGAAAAACCTTTGCAATTGTGTTAGTACAGCTGAAACCTGCTATTCTATTTAATAAAGCAAGTCAGTTGTCATATAGCCAGGGCCGCCTTAACGCATGGGCACACTGGGCAGTTGCCTGGGCTCCCACGAGCATATGGGCCCCATGCTAATCGATGTATGTTGTGTAGGTAGGGGCCCCAGTGCATCGCTTTGTCTGGGGGCCTATAATGCTGTTAAGACGGCCCTGCATATGGCTAAGACATTACTAGTGTTTGTAATGTCTGTTACTGCTTGAAATGACAGGTTTTTAATTTATCATTCACATATGATAGTTAAGTCCCATTATCAGCAGGCATTCATTCAATGTCCTAATTGTCGTAGCCTATTCTAAATTAGTTGTGTATAAATATAAATGTGTTGTTAGAGAAACCTTTGTGGTTGCATTAACACTGCTGAAATGTGTATTTCCATTACTTGAGTTGCAAGGTACTAGCATTCCCAAAATTCGATTCTGCATTCAAAAACGATCAAAACAAAACAGGACTCAAACAGTCTGTTGTTGTTCTGCAAAATGAAGGTTATTCCATTAGAAATATTGTCAAGAAATTCAAGACTTCATACAAAAGTGTCTAGTACTTGGTAGTCTGTTGCATGGAATAACCATTAGTCTGGAAAATGACATGTTTCTTTAGAAAGCTGTTTTCTGCCATTTCTGAACCTAGAAATATTTTTTATTGATATTAATTAAAAGCAAATAACATTCCAAGTCAAACTTAACAAACCAGAATTCAACTTAAGGAATGCCAGTGCCATACAACCCAAGAGAAGACAAGTGACTTACTTTATTGAAAAGAATGACAGTTTCCAGCTGTACCAACACAATTACAGAGGTTACTCTAATAACCAACTAACTTTTGAACATGATTAATTACAGACAAGCTAAATGAGATCACCATCAGTACCATAGATGTACTCTGTCACAACTTTGTCACCTCTTGATTAGACTACTCCAGTTCTCTTTTCCACAATCTTCCTGTCTAAAACATTTTCAAACTGCACAACATGCAAAACATCCAACCAAATGCAATGTGCATGTCACCCCTCACCTGGATCAACTATATTGGTTTCCTGTGCATTATCAACTTTCTTGGGAAAATCTACTCCTAATTTACAAAGCTGTACATTTCAATAGTCCTGCACAGCTGCTATCATTGCCAGTCCCTATAGAAAATTGTACACTTAAAATTGGTAATCTCTATGTATTAGAAAAGTATTATAAGCACATGAGAAAAGTAGACACTCTATTTTACTAAGCATTAGAATGTAAGAGTTAGGATTAAAAAGACTTATGCTTACATATGTATTGGGTGGAATGGTGGCTCTGAGGCTAAGGATCTGTGCTGGCATCCAGAAGGTTGCTGGTTCGAATTTCCATCACTGCCAAAAGAGATCCTACTCTGCTGGGCCCTTGAGCAAGGCCCTTAACCTGTAATTGCTCCAGGGGCGCTGTACAATGGCTGAACCTGCGCTCTGACCCCAAGGGGTATGCGAAAACTAACAAATTCCTAATACAAGAAATTGTATAAGGCGAAATAAAGAACAAAAATATATATGTTTATTATTCTGTATGAGCTACAAACCACCAATAGTTTATAAAGCCAAAAGTTTGACGTGCAGGAGAGCTGGAGAAAGATGGGCCCCACGCTTAGAGAGAGAATGTGAACTCTTTGGCTGTAAATTATAGTAGCAAGTAAGAATAGACCTTATCAAACAGATAAGATAGACAGAGCAGGGGTTTGACAGCCCCTGACTAGGAATTATTGGTGGAATCAATTAGAGGCAGGACTAGAGCAATGGAATGCTAGGAGTCAGATGAGGATGAATAATGACTTGTGTGATAAGAATTGTAATAAATGAAAGAGTTGTTTTCAGTTGTTTGCTCTTTGTTCCATCTTACATGTGTCTGTATGCGTGCCATACAATAAAGCTTAATTCTGTTGTCTGTTCTGAAGTCTCCGAGTTGCCTTCATTGGGGCTGAGGACCCCGTGCTGCTAATCTGCTTCAACATCCCACATCAACTTATCGTGATGCCTGCCTTGTGGAAATTCATCACTTTCTTTATTTGTGTGCTTCCCTCACTCTTTCTGCGAGACTCCATTAACATTCAGACTGAGCCTGAAAATTCACATTGTTCCTTCCATTTTAAATGGGCTATCCCATGTGTTCACTTTATTCTCTGACTCAGTTCCAATTCTGGCTCTAGTGTGTTTTCTACCAGCTTGTGTTTTTACTCTACTCTCAACTGAATTTTACTTTTGTACAACTCAACTTTTGCTTTTTTTGTTTTAATTTTACCATGTCTTTTATTATCTTATATCGCTCTGTGTTGTCATGCTGGTTTAAGATGTGTTCTTGTATGCTTTGTAATATGATGATATACAGTATGTTGTGAAAAACACTATATAAAATTAAGTCTGATTGATTGATACAAAAAAGAGCTGTTCACAAACATAATACCATTAGTCTTGAAATAAATCAATGTCCTGTTTATTTCTGCCAGGTTGGACAAGCCCAGTGAGAGTGTTCCCAGTGCCTCCCCGATCTCCCTGCACACTTTCAAGCAGCAAGTTCTTTTTTACCGACTCTCAGCCAGCTACAGAGGTAAAGCAGACTGATTTACTTATTTAGAATCATAACAGACACGAATGACTTCTGGTGACATGCATGCAGCCCATTAGCTCTTGGCCACTCAAAAAAAGATGCACTGTGGAGTAGAAAAGTAAAAAAATAATAATAAAATAATGTTGTTTTGTTATTAGAAGCCTCGGGGAACTAAATGTTATCACACTGGTGATTATTTTGTGAAAATGTAGTTACTAAGTCAGATGATGTCCGTATTTTATTGTAGACTATGGGGCGTCTTTATTATTTCATTCTACACTCTTTTGTTATATGCTAATGTACCTGTCAAGCCAATTTAAATCACTGGAATCAAAAGGAAGGCTGGTAAAATTGCTTTGAAATGAATGTCTTTTAATACCTCAGTAATTACAATGAAAGCCTTGCCTGCCTTGGACAGTCACCTGCCAGCCCACAGTGTGGGCTTATAGTACTAAATGGCAAGTAAGAGTTACGCAGCACTTCTTTTATAATGTAGATTTGTGCAAGTGTAAAATCAATACATGTTACATGCTCATTCTTATGTTATAGGCTTTGAAAGATTCTTCTTTGAATGCCTGCCGGGATAACCTCGCTAAGAGATACATCTATACCTCAGCCACTCAGAGGTAGGTGACACAGACTGTAGCAGTCATTTCAGTGCTTGCAGGGGAAATCATGTCTAGTGGACACTGGGAAAAAAGTCCCTCTGCACTTTGGTAATTCACTGGAATGGTCAAGTAAAGAGTGGCAAGTAATTTTCTAGCAGCACAGCCTATATACCTGCAGTGTGGTGTAGTGGCTAAGACGTCGATCCTTAAGCATATGGCAGCCAATTCAGTTACCACTGCTGACTCCCTATAAGACCCTGAGTATGTCACACAACATGCCAGAGCTCCAAATGTAAATCATACATGTCACCAGTTGTGCTGTGGCTCTGGTGCTCACTAAGCAAAAATGCTATAAAAAGTAACAGTTGGTGTTTGTAGCTTGTGTGATTAAATTGTGTCATTCTGAAGGGTGTTTTGTTTCATTTTTAAATTTACTGAATTGTTAAAATTTTAGTTCGGGGGTCGATTTGTTTCGAACCTAGTTTCGTTAAACTTGACTTGCTTGTATGGAATGTTATTTGATTTTAATAAAATTAATAAAATGTTAAAAATAAAAATTGGTTTACATTTGGCCAAAAAACATACATAACAACATTAAAAATTATTAATAAAATTTCAGATATATGCCAATCCTATTAAAAAAATAAGCTTCAGTAGCAGTGGTTCACGCTAGTTGTCAGTAATAGGAACAGAGTTGTCACCCATGATTTTCTGTAATACTGTAACAGAAAAAATCGGTAAGCTTATATTTTTTCAGAATCTAATTCATATTATAAGAGGACTGAGATTTCATACTTACCAAGTACTGTATCTGTACTAGTAACAACATTATGTTCTGATGTAAACAAATTCATACAGTTATTTTACTCTGAATAATTTTGTAAATTTAAACAAGTAATAAAAGAAGACTGTCCCGGTTACTAGATCTTATCACAGCATTCTGGAGCAGTACCAAGGACAGTGTTCTCCATCATCATCATCATCATCATCATCATAGCACAAGATTGTATTTCATTTGACAATTAAAGAGAGTAAAATTAAAGAATTCAGCCATCATGCACATTTGGTGTTCTCACTCCTTTAAATCTGGCAAATGGTATAGAACCATCATGCTGTGGGGCTGTGTGGCTAGTTCTTGTTAAAATCGAGGGTTGGATGAATTCAACCCAGTATCAACAAATTCTTCAGGATAATGTTAAAGCATCAGTCACAAAGTTGAAGTTACGCAGGGGTTGGATATTCCAACAAGACAATGACCCAAAACACAGGTCAAAATCTACAAAGGCATTCATGCAGAATGAGAAGTACAATGTTCTAGAATGGCCATCACAGTCCCCTGACTTGAATATCATCGAAAATTTATGGGATCATTTGAAGCAGGCTGTCCATGCTCGGCAGCCATCAAATTTAACTGAACTGGAGAGATTTCGTATGGAAGAATAGGGGCTTCACTCACCAACCCCTGTGTTTGTTTAATCAGATATACGTTTTTAAAAGCTTTTTTTTTTCTTCTTTGGAATCATTGCTTTAACTGTTGTGGGACCACAGAATCTCATAGCATATGGTCCATAATTGTGTAAGTGCTGTATTCTGCCCTCCATCAATCGGACCTAACAGTGACTTAAAACAAAAAAGGCTTCAACTTGGCTGGGACGCTACAATACTTTCGAATTTTACTGCTTTCATATTCTGTACCTTTCTCTGCATGTTTATCGCGCCATTGTTTGTTTGAGTCTTTATAATTCCACTGCTTTCATAATCTTTTATCTGCCTTTTTTCTCTCCCAAAGGTCTCTTTTCTCCGCGCTACTCTTTCTTCTTTGCTGAGAGCACAGGATCTGTGTGTGCTACCACTGGCTGTGCTCTTATTTGATAAGAAGGGCATGTCTTTCAAGAATCTCATGTTCCACGTCCCCGCAAGACGGCCCTGGGACAATCTCTTGCACCAAGTCTCATGTTTACGGTCCCCGCGAGATGCTCTGTGGCCAGTCTTTTTTGTCTTGCGTGTCTTTTAAATGTCTTCCAAGAACTTCCAAGAAGATCACGTATCGTCGCACTGGAAATTTCCTTTCCAGGATTTTTTTTAAATATATATATATATATATATATATATATATATATATACAAACACACACACACACACATATATATTAACAAAAATGCAAATATGCTATGCTTACACATAAAAATGTGATAAAGTACATATAACCAAATACTTGTTCATACATATATATATATATACATATATAAATATATATATATATATATATGTATATATATTTTGTAACAAAGGCGCTATATAGGCGCCCGACCCGGCACAGAAGGACACAGAGGCACGTATAAAACAAGGACTTTTATTTTTCTCTTCACCTGTGGGCGCTCGTCTTCCCCGTGACCCACAGGCAATACAGAGTCCCAAAAAGCACTCTTTTCCACACAACAATAATCCTTCCTTTTACCACCACTCCTCCGCAAGCGTTGTCTCCTTCCTCCCAACTATGGCTCCCTGAGTGGTGGTGGCTGGCCCTTTTTATAACCCACCCAGAAGCATTCCAGGTGCTTGACCACCTGGTCCTAATTGCACTTCCGGGTGGGGCTGAAGATTCGACCAGCCAGGCTGCAGACTCCATGCAGCACCCCCTAGCGGCCATCCGAGTCCCCAACCAGGCTGTGGAGGACTCCATCTCCCATGGAGCCATGCGCTAGGTTGGGGAATCATCGTCCGCCAGGGAGGCTGCCACCAAGCGTCCCAGGGGAGGTATTGAACTGTCCATGGCTGCTCCCCCAGAACAGATGCAGCAGGGGCGTGCCTGCCAGCCATGGGACCCGGCTGTCCATTACAATATATATATATATATATATATATATATATATATATATATATATTTATATATATATATATATATACATACATATTTATTTATTTATTTATATATGAATGCTTTTTCTGGAGCACCTATGGTGAGGTTTCCCTGGAAGACATTTGCATTTTTGTGAAATGGAGAACCTTGGAAGCAAAGCAGCTGTTTAAAGAAAACAGAGATCAATGTGCTGTGATTGGAAAAAAATCACTATCTCTGGTTCTACCTTATCACTTTTTTAATGAAAGGTTCTTCAGACTCCAGCAATATATGAGAAATGTATTTGATAAAAGGCACCTTTGGAGCACCCCTACAAGGTATGTTAGTCTTGTACATAATCATGGGTGGGCTGAGAAACCCTTTGTTAGACATAGCTTTTATAGTGTATGAATATACAAAAGCATATTTAGCATACTGCTGTTAATCTAATATGAACAGGTCCATATTTAGGACATGAGATCATCCTGTATTAGGTTACATAGAGAGATACATGATACTTCATTCCAAGTCAGGAGTGACCTTGAGGACTGCACGCTAGAATGAACTCATCCTACTTAAAGCAGTTAGGCAAAAGGCAATATAACTGAAAAAACTTAACAGACTAAAAATATTATGTTAAGGTTTTCTGTTACAGCTGTATTATAACAGGGACACTCTTAGGCCTGTAGCCTGGTGAAGTCTGAACATTTTGTGTCCTTCATATCTTTCAAGGAATTCCTTTGTTACTAAGCTACTATATTTAAAATGAGATGTGTCCTACTGATTTGAGGGGACATGCAGAAGAGAACATGATGGTGCTTTTGTGTAAAGTGAGGACAGTGTTTTAAAAGTGTCACTCGTAGCCTCTAGCTTGGTGAAAAGTGAATGTGTTCGGTCAAAAGGTCCTTTATGATATTCATGTGGTCAAAACGTGTTTGTTGTCCGTGTTGATTTGATTTTCTTGCAGAGTATCCACATGTATAAACAATAAAAAATCAAATACAGTGGAAAATACTAATGAAGGGCTGGCTTTATATAGCTAGTCTCCCCAAGTGCATCTATTAAAACTGTACAATGGTTAGAGAAACAGGTTTTAATTAATCAAAACTTTTAGTATTTTGTTCAAAAGTCCTTGGAAACTGCTGATTTGTAGCCATTGAATAGTAGAAGAGACAATATATGGGATAAAGAGACCAAAGGTGAAGTCCGTGGCGTGAAGCATGCAGTGAAATGGCCACGATGGCTAATGCTTTTTTTAAATGTGTAAAACATTAACTGACACCCAACTTCACAAGGGAAAAGACAAGAAGTGCCTCTGTCAAAGCCTGTACAAATCTTCACCTTCTGTATACTCAGTCATATTGTCTCAGAACTCAAAGGAGTAAGCATAATTATGTCAGTGTATCCACAATAGGAATGAGAAAATTAGAACAGCTGAACAATGCATTGTGTCAAGAATAGTAGTAATATTATTAAGAAGAGATATGCTATTATTTTTATTCATTTGCACATCTTATAAGTCTGATATAGGCCAGTGTTATAAAATTCTTTGTAATGATTCTTTAAATTTAGGAGCTATGAGGATGTACCCTGGGAGTCAAAGCTACCCCAGAAGATTAACCCTCCTGACACAACGCTGGAAGTGATGGCAGATCCCATTAGCCAGTGTTTTACTTTAAGGAGATATGAAGCCGAACCTGAAGTGTGGCAGGTCAGTTAGTAGGTTTATTTATTTATTTATTCATTTATTTATTTAAATGTTCCTCTTACTATAATTGATAAATGGTGCAACCTCATTACCTCTGTGACATTTTAACAACTCCTTATTATCTATAGTGATTGTCTAATTAACTGAAAAATAAGCCATATTTCTGCTATATATGTGCATTATATGATTTTAACATTTTTTCATATTACTAAAATGTTGTTATGTATATGAGAACCGAGATGGCCGAATTCTGTATAGAAGAATTCAGTGGGAAATTTAGCTATAGAGTGCACTTCACCAGACGGCCATTGGAGGGCAGACTTTCCATATCGCTTAACTGCTTGTATTGAGTAGAGATAAACGCAAGAATGTAAATTAAATTAATATTTACGTGCAGACTTGTTTTATATAAATAAAGATAACGATATACTCCACCTGCAGTTGTGGGTTTTGTAATGGTTTTGCTGTCTCCACAGAGTATTGGCAGCGCATGGGACAGAATGCAACTGAGGACACCGAACACCGTCAGAAAACCAATCACATTGTGAGTTTCTCATTTTTGCGCGATCAGATTTTTTGGCCTGTATAAGTTTTCATTTGCCGAAGTTTAAGCAGAGTAATATAATACTGCGTTTTATGGTGCCATGTCATTTCACTCAGTGTTTTTGGCGTTGACTCCTGGTTTCTTTTGTGGAACTGTAAAAGTTACCGAGGATCGGGCTGTGATAGGCGCTGGTTGAACTGATGTCTGTATGAGGAATCTTACATGCAAATCTTTCTCTTTAAATCCATTTTATAAACTCTGTAAAAAAAGCGAGTGTGTAGTGGGCGTTTATTAACGGCAATACATTGTTATTTTCTTCCACGCGTTGGCATTTGGCATTGTTTTGGCACCCAGGGCTTGACAGTGGCTTTCTTGTCTGGTTTTTAAATGTCTCTGTGCTTCAGTCCTTGTGATTTTCTAAAGGCTAACTGATTATTCTGTTGTATTTTTGCATAAACAGATTAAAAAACCTTTTATAGCGTCGTTACATATTCAACAATACCGCCAGCTAAAATGAATAGAACATATACTGTAATACACAGCTATGAAATACTCGTCTTTTAAAAGTGATGAAAATTCTCCTAGCAAGCTAATGCCTCTGAACTACCTCCCTAAAATATAGCACCTTATTGAACTGCTTCTACAGCAGCAGGCTGGGTATTCTGGGTGACGCTTTCGTGATCTGCTGTTGTCGAATATTTTAAGCAGATTTTCTCAGATCGATATCGATCAACGTTTAAGAAAAATTTTTGGGCAATTCTTGGTCAATTCTTCCAGCCTGGCTGGATTTCTTATTATTCGGTCCTCACAGTTGTCACCCAGCGTCTGGCAAAACCCCGACTGGTCCATTAGCTTGAAAGCGGGTAGTGAAGGGAGTGCAGGAAATGGGCCGATGTCATCATATTTCGGAGCGGTACATAGTACGAATAAAATGCTTTAATTGTGAAGTTATTTTTATTTGCATTCATGAACATATTGAAATACATTTGAATGTTTTCATCATGCCACATTTAAATACAAAATCACAATGAAATCGAATTAAAAGAGAACAAATTACACAATTTATTCATGTATGCAGTTTTGTTCAAAATCAATGTGGCATAAAAATATTTACTTAATAATTAATAGTACATATTCATTGACTTACACATACAACATTTATTTATAGCACAAATTCATACAAAGAATGTAACTCAAAGTCCTTCTAGATGTCAACGAGTAACAGTAACTTCTCCAGTTTTTGTCACTTCTCAGTTTTTTTAATCCAGAACTTTGTTTGGTGGTCCATTGTTTGTAAATTTTTTTGTGGTGCATCCTCATGAACCGTCCAGCATAGTTTACTATCAGACTAACATCCTGATATCCCTGGTATCTTCTTTCCATATCCTTGATATCCTGATTCTTTCACCCTGATCTTCACTCACTGCTCCAAGATTTTCATGGAAAAAATCCAAATACAACTTTGAGACTTACTGTATGTTGCAAACCACTTTCTTAAACTTAAACTGATACATTTTTCACAATTTCTTTGTAATTTGGATCGTTATTGTTATCGAAATTTTTTTGAGTAATGCCCAAGCCTCTTGTTGTAGGTCGTTCATCACACCATCAAATTCTGCATCAGAAATCCATCCATCCATCCATCTCGCTGAATCCGAACACAGGGTCACAGGGGTCTGCTGGAGACAATCCCAGCCAACACAGGGCACAAGGCAGGAACCAATCCCGGGCAGGGTGCCAACCCACCACAGGACTCACACAAACACACCCACACACCAAGCACACACTAGGGCCAATTTAGAATCGCCAATCCACCTAACCTGCATGTCTTTGGACTGTGGGAGGAAACCGGAGTGCCCAGAGGAAACCCACGCAGACACAGGGAGAACATGCAAACTCCACGCAGGGAGGACCCGGGAAGCGAACCCAGGTCCTCAGGTCTCCCAACTGCGAGGCAGCAGCACTACCCACTGCGCCACCGTGTCGCCCGCATCAGAAATCAGTTTACTAATATCAGGTCCAGCAAAATGTCCTTTTTCAGTTTAGCCTGACTCTAACCTGGAAACAGTCGGCACTACTACGTAAAACAGTCTCCAGCTTTTCAAGGAGCTTTGACAAACTTCTTCATAAAGCCAAAATTAATATAAAGCAGTGGTAGCAGCAATTTATCTAGATCTGCCAAGCTACATGTAGGTCCGATGATGTGTTTTGGCACCAAGCTTAGCTTTTTCTCTAGCTGGCCATTCTTTCTTTCAATAATTGGCCCTGCTTTCCCATTCACATAGAAAACCTGTGAATTGTGAATGTCCTGACTGCGTACCAGTAAGAACTTTCAGGTCTCCACATATGAGCAAATAGTGCTCATTGTAGGTCATAGCTCTTAAAAATATATGTTATACCTTAAATGTAGATTTTAATATTAGAAAATATTAAATTCAAACAAATTATAAAACACAAAATATTGATCTTTAATTAATTTTAATGCAAAAGTAATTAAAAATAAACTATAAGTGTCAACTAAAAATGTGTTTATTAAAAAAATGTTGTGATGGAGAAAAATGATGTTAATTTTTGAATTTAACACCTCAAACTACAGGTATATAAAAATCACATGAATTAATGAAAACAATTTGTTCACTGTATACTTGTGTTATGGTTTGGTAAACTAACACATTTTATTCTCTGAATTATTCTCGGTGCAGTTCATGCAACAGTACAGCTGTAGCATAATACTGTATTTGTGTGTGTGCATGTGGGTGTATCCTGTTATAGACTGGGGTTTGGGTTCCTACCTTGTGCACGCTGAGATATAAACTTCACGTCTCAGCAACTTTGATCTGGGTCAGGTAGTCTTGGTAAAGAATGGAAGGATGGAAACACCCTTTATATCCTTTAGACCTTTTTAATGATAGATAGATAGATAGATAGATAGATAGATAGATAGATAGATAGATAGATAGATAGATAGATAGATAGATAGATAGATAGATAGATAGATAGATAGATAGATAGATAGATAGATAGATAGATAGATAGATAGGAGTTCCTCTGCATTACTTGACCTGTCCAGCATGTCATTGGTGCCAGCAGCCATACCACATGCACTTCAGAATAGATCATCCACCTGAAGCTAAGCATGTCCATATGCCCTGCTAGTACTTGGATGGGAGACCTTATAAGAAAAAACTGTTGCTGTTGGACAAGGTGGTGGTGAAACCAGCAGGAGGTGCTTACCCTGTTGGTTTGAATGTGGATCCCAATACCTCAGTGCAGTGATAGGGACACTTTGTTGTACAAATTGCGCCATCCTTCAGATGAGACATAAAAGCGAGGTCCTGACTCTCTGTGGTCATTAAAGATGCCTGGGCATCCTCCATAAAGAGTAGGTTGTATCCTAATGTCTGATGTAAATTGCCCTCCATGGCCTAGTCATTCTGGCTCCCTAATCACCCCCTAATTGGCTGTTTCATCACTTCACCACCTAATAGCTAATGTGTGGTGAGCATACTGGCACAAAAATGGCTGCCATCACTTCATCCAGGTAGATGCTACACATTAGCGGGGGTTTAAGTGGCTCCCCACCCACTATGTAAAGCACTTTGAGTAGTGAGAAAAGTGTTAAATATAAAGAATTATTTATTATTATTATTATTGATATAGACCCTCAGTAATTGTAGGAGTGCACCCCCTCTAAATCCACTCCAAGAGCAGTGAACAGACATGAGGCTATTAGGTGCGGCAAATGTCAATAAATAGTTTCTTGATTTTCCTAATGTTAAGTTCCAAAAAAGTTCTCCTCTTAACTAGTATCCTCTGTCTTATTCCCATGTCAATACACCCCATCCATATTACTAAACGAGAATGGTAAACCGGATATGGACGCAGGGACCTGCCCGTGGACGCAAAAGACATAGTGCGCAGGTGCCACACAAAGCCCCCCCCAGAGTGAAACGGGAGAGACTACGAACTGTCAGAGTAGGAAACAAAGTAAAACGTCATAAAGAGGTTACAGAACAGGGACAAACACATGGAGGGCAGGTTACAGAACAAAGCCCCCCCCTCCCCAGAGTAAAACGAGAAAGACTACGAACTGTCTGACATGTCACAAGCAGGATAAAGCGAGGTCAGAAATAAAACACAGAGTAGGAAACAAAGTAAAACTTTATAAAGGGATTAAAGAACGGGGATGAACACATGGAGAGCGGGTTACAGATGATGAAAACTGGAATGCAACAGCTTCAAAAAAACCTAGGCACGAAACACATGCACACCAAGATACAGAATATAAAGGCAGAAACAACGACAGTTAAACGTCCACACCACACAGCGGAGGCGGACCCGGAAGGTGCAGGCGCCTACATTGTGCGTCGGAAGGCGCGGTAAAGTACAAAAGGCAAAGACGCGGTAAAGTACAAAAGGCAAAGGCGCCTACACAGCATGGTAAAAACCGACATAATACGGAAGGCGCAGGCGTCGCCGCCATATTGTGAGTGGCACTAATGCGTACTGAAGGCGCAGGAGGAGACATAGTAAAACAAGAGGAGTCAACGCCCCGCCCCAGAGTGAAACGGGACACACTACGGAGTCCACAAAGGTTCATACATCAAACCCGAGATGGTACGGACAAGCGTCTGAAACCGCGGAAGCAAAACTGTCTCGGCTCCAAAACCAAACAGCTTAACAACTAACACAGCTTCAACACCGAGCCCGCATGGACAGATCTAAAGAACGTGGACGCCTACAACACGTGTCTCAAACTGCGTAGGCAAAGCAGGCACGGATTCAACACGACACAGCTCGAGTGACCGAGATACAAACACGTGCCTGCCTGGATATAATTAATGAACGCAGGCGCCAACAACGTGCATCTGAAATGCCGCAGACCAGGCAGGCACTGCTCCAAAAAGAAAGAGCTCGACTAAACGAGATACGAAGTGAAACGGGAAATACTACATAGTCCACAGTGCTCCACAATGCACCGCATAATAGTTCGGAAAGAGCTTTGTAGTAACAGTGGGAAGACCCAGAGTGACACGGGCGAATGCTCCGTATTAAACATACGTCATCCTCACATGTCCAAACTATACAGCATAGGTGAATCACATTACATTGATGCATTATTAACAGTACGATAAACATCACAGTATCGCAAACAAATGAAAATTATTACTCGAAAAAGGGAAAATATATTCACCACGGACCAGGTGTCATTGAAACAAAAGCAGAATAAAGCGTGATCAGAAATGAAAGACATAGTAGAAAGCAAAGTAAAACATCATAAACAGGTTAAACGAGAGGGCCAAACACATGGACAGCAGGTTACAGATAATGAAGAACTGAATTCAAAAGCTTCAAAAACAAAAGCTCGACTGACCGAGATACAAACTGAAACGGGAAACACTACGGGGTCCGCAGTAGTCCACAATGCACCGCATAATAGTATGGACGGAGCTCCGTATTAACAGTGGGGGGCCCCAGAGTGACACGGGCAAACGCTCTGTATTAAACGTGCGTCATCCTCACAGGCACGGGTTCAAAACGCCGGGGGTAGGCGAGCAAAGCGAGAAGGGGACAAAGGCCCCTTGTTACTGCAGAATCATCTGAGAATTTCTGCAAGTGACATGACCTACTGTTATATTTATAGTCTGGGGTGTACAGCAGAGTGAACAGAAAAGAAGACATTACTGTTCCTTGCAGTGTTCCGGAGTTACTCATTTCTACACCAGAAACACAGCCCTTGAGCCTTACAAACTGTGGTCTGCTGGACAGATAGCCCATCCAGGACACCATAGGTTTATCCACCTGTATATTCATGAATTTACCCCATTGACATGGATATCTGGATGGTATTGAAAGCAATGAAAAAATCAAAAAACATAATCATCAAAATGCTACCAGTTTTACCAAGATAGAGATAAGCCTCGTGGAGCAGATAGATACTTGCATCATCCACTCCAATCATTGTCCAATAGGCAAACTGCATTGGTTCCAAGTGGTCTTTGACAAGAAGACCTATATAGTTCAGAACAAGTCTCTCAAAGGTCTTCATGATGTGGGACGTAAAGGCTGCTGGTCTGTAGTCATTTGATGAAGAGGTGTCCGCCTTCTTTGGAACAGGAATGATGCATGATGTTTTCCACAGCAGCGGTACTCTTTGTTGCCTTAGTGATAGACTGAAAGGGCAGAAGAGGTCAACACACAGTTGGTCAGCACAGGTCTCAAGAGCTTGAGGGCTGACTCTATCTGGTCCCATAAGTTTTCATGTGTGTGACCTATTCATTTGTGTCCTCATTAGTGGACAGCCCACACTAATCATCAGAGGTGGACTCATCACTAATACTGAATATTATTGGACTGAGCAATAACTTGAACGATACTGCTGTGAAGATGAGACACTCTCACAGTCAGAAACACAATCAGTCAGTTATGCTGATGGAATTCTCATTTTGTTCAGTTGGCGAAGCTGATTGTTGTTAAGTAGTCCACGTGCATTGCAGATCCGAGTTTCCCAAGAGCCTAATTAGGACACACTGCAAATTGAACGACACCCAAGCAAAGAGTATTTGGTTGTAGGTGCTGACTCTTGTAGTGCCAGGTTGTGTTGACCAACTTAGCAAATTAACATAAAATAACTGGTCATAACCAAACCAGAGATCATTAATAATATTAAATGAGCAATAGTCACATGTTGTCGCAAGTTGTTTTGGAATCTCATTATAAAAGTATTCAACATTCAAGATTGATAGGGTTATGAGAATAGACCTTAAACCAAATACTGTACTCTCATTGTGTCCAATCTAAAATCCTTGCTCTTCATCCTTGACAAAACTACAGTCTTTAGTTCTGCTTCAATTGCCTTTTATGGGTATCTTTCGCTGAAATATTTTCAGAGCAAAGAACCAAAGATGAGGGTTTGAACCCAGGTAGAATATGTGAGTGATGAGGGTGAATCCACTCAAAATAAACCATTCAATATACTTTGCATCCCTTTTGTGTGGTGCTACTTTAATTATGTTTTCACAAAAATGATATTTTATTGTGCAAGTCAAACATAAAGGTTGTGGACAGTGTTGATAGTTGATGTGACAAATTAATTAAAAGTAGCAGCTTTGTGTGGGGTTGAGGGCTACGGGAGGTGCAAGAAAAGAGGGCAAATACCCTGTGACAGAGATCGACTGGTTTGAGGAAAGTGATGTGAAGAGAGTGGTAATACATAATGATTAATTACATTTATTTTCTTGCTACTCGAAGTGCTTTATATAAACAGAGGGTAATCACTTCAAACACCACCAATGTGTAACACCCACCTGGATGGTGTAATGGCAACCACAATTATGCTAGTATGTTCACCATACATTAGCTATTAGGTGATGAATGGGTGATTGGGGAGATAGTTAGCCAATAAGGGATGATTAGGGGTCAGAATGGACAAAGTCATGATGGACAATTTATCTAGGACAGGACCCTACTCCTTTCAAAAGATGTCCAAGATTCTTTAATGATCACAGAAAGTCAGGATCTCAGTTTCACATCTCTTCCAGAGGACCATGCCATATTTACAGCATAATGTCCCCGTCACTGCACTGAGGCATTGGTATTCACACACAGACCACAGGGTAAGCTCCCCAATGGCCTCGTCAGTTCCTCTTCCAGCAGTAACCCTTGCCTTTCCCAGAGGGTCTGAACATGCTTAGTTTCAGGAGGATGACCTGTTCTGATGTGCAGGTGGTATGGTAGGTGAACCTATAGACAGCCAGTGAGATCAGGAGAACATATTGTGGCAATCCCACTGTTATTTTTGTTTTGGCAGCATCTCTTGTGATGGAGCAAAAGGGATTGTGGCAGGGGTGCGGCAGCAATAAATTAAGTGACCTGTGGCTTATCCTTAAAAATACAATGTGTCTTACACATCATTTCAGTGATTGTCACGGTACAATCATAAGGATTTAGTTATTGAATTTATTAAAATTATTTATTAGTTCCCATATCTTCAATAACTTGCAACATTATCAATTATGCAGCCATCTATCTAAATCATCTTGGAATGGCAGACTCAGAGTCCTCATTCAACCTGACTGAATTTGAGCATTTTTGCAAAGAACAATGGGGGCAAATTGCAGTGTGCAGATGTACAAAGCTGTCAGAGAGAGACCTGTGTACCTACTAAATACTGACTTGAATACTTACGCATTTAATTATTTTGTGTTGTAAATTTGTGATGAATTTGGGCCACTTTACAGAGATCTGTTTGCACTTTGACAAAATTCAAAGTTGTATAACAGAAAAATGTGAAAATTTCTGAGGAGGTGAGTGCATTTTATAGGGATTAGGTATACGGGTTATTGAAGAAAAGTTTACAATTTTGAGAATGAAATTATATGTAAGGCTGGACAAAAACTTGCAAGAAAATTATTCTAGAAAATACAATTTTTTTAATGTAAAAACATATTCCACCTTATTTTTTACATAATATGCATTGTTCTGAAATGTTTTTATACACTCTGTAGTGGTTTATGTACAAAAGCCAGCTCGTGTTTATGTATTTCATATCTATATATTGAATGAAGTGGCCAGAAAAGGGAATCTTGAGAAGTTGTTAAATGCTTTAAAATGATATAACTGAAATGCAAACTTCCAAACACATTTTACACTGAGCTCAACACCTCTTTTTTTGTTGTATGTAAGTTATCTTGTGGTGATATTTTCATTAGAGTGGCAGGGTCACAGCTCTAGGGAGCAGAGTTTCTTTCCTCTGGCGTTTGATGGCTCTTACTGTGTCCACTTGCCATTTCTCTGAGCTGTCCAGTTTCCTCCCACTTGTGCAGGTTAATCCTCCGGTGCTGACGTGTGCTTCAGTGCCCTATGAAGTGGACTTGTTTCCATTCTCAGAGTTGGATCATACTCTACATACAACATTAGCACTATGACCTATGGCTTCATAAATAAATGCTGACTCAATAAACCGACTTGGTGGCTTTTGGACCCTTTAATGTTTTATAAATACACTCCAAAAATGCATCTTTTACCATTTTATAAATCACCAAAATAAACTGAAGAAATACTGGAATTTATTTTCTTGAAATGTGATTCCATCATAAGGTTTAGCCTTCTGAATTGCCATATTTTTAAAATTATTTCCACAGGAGTGAAATATGATCTTGTGACAAGACTCTATAAATACAGTATCAGTGTTTTGTTTTTTGCAGCATCTCTCCTTCTGTGAAAAGTCTTCAGATCCCTCTGTATAGGTGAGTCAAGCTCTTTTTTCAAGCTTTTTAAGTCAATTCCATTTCCTGTTTTGGCTCGCTATCTATGGTTCATCTGTCTTACTGTGTTTTGTTTTCTTTTTCTTTTTTTGGTTAGTGGCTCTGTGGGTGGTGAGAACCTGGATGATATAGACAACCCAGAAAAGGAATTCAGCCCATTCACTGTGCTTCGCACCACAAAGCCCAGATACACAGATACAGCACAGTAGGTATCCTTTGCAGCTTGCAACGTGTTGCTTGCAAGAATTAAGACTTCCTTCCTTTTTAAGGAAGTTGCTTTTCCAGCAGTCATATTCAAATGGCATGCTCTTTTTGACTATATCCAAATATTCTGAGTGAACACCATCCTGACGTCAGTGCTTCTCAAACTATTTTCTTCTAAGGCCCCCTAAGTCGAAGCAGAGTTCCTGTCACTTCCAATAAATTAAACATAAAGTAAAACAAAATTATAGTAAAAAGTTTTTTGGGAGTAGTAATCAGCCTTAGGACTTAGGACAGCCTTAGGACTTAAAACTAATTCAATCTGATTAGAGTGTTAAGCATATTGATTCACTTTTGTACTTAAACGAAACTCTACTTTTAGCAAACTTAAAAACTAAAGGGCACTTTTCTCTGTGAAAAAGTAATGGAACCACAGAGAGGAAAAGAGGGGACACTGCTAGGAAAGGAGATTAAAGGGTACCTTCTAGGAACTCGATGTCCTCATATCAAGCCTATCACTTTCATCTCTTAGAATTTTCAAATCAAACAATGTGGCTCATCTGGTGGAGTCCTGCAGCAACCACAGTTTGAGAAGCATTGGTGTGGGCAATGCTTAATGGATGTATGTAGTTATGTATATGTGTTTTACTTCAGGAACACAGTCATCCATCCATTTTTATACCTATTTAATTCAATTCTTGGTGGTGGGAAAAGTCAGAGGCTCTAGCAGCAGGCTCACCCACAGTCACTCATGCAAGCCAAGTCAGAGTCCATTAACATGTATTTTGGATATTGGAGGAAAACTAGAGTACCCAGATAAAAGTCCACAAGCAGAAGGAGAACGTGTAGACTCCACACAGACAATGACAGGACAAGAATTTGAACTTCTACTCCAGAACCTGTGAGGCAGCAGCACTGAGCACTATGTAATGGTATGGCTCAAAACAGAACTAATCAGTTTTTATATTTTATGTATAGTGCTGTTTTGATCACCAAGTAAATAACATTATAATATAATAACAGACTGAATCATTGTAGGAGAATCAAATTTGACAAAAACATTATGGTGGTGCAGTGGTTAATGATGTTTCCTCACAATTACAGAGTCCTCAGCACAGGTCTGATGGTTGTCCATGTGGAGTTTACACATCTTTCAGGTGGCTCTCTGGGTTTTATCCTGTATCCCAAAGATGTCAGTGTGTTTGTTACATTTATGGTTCAAGCGAGTGAGTGTGTGTGAGTGCGACACTCAATTGACAAGATTTGGTTCTGGCCTTATGCCCCAGTGCTGCCAGGAAGGGGTCCAGTTCTTCACAACTGTGTACTGAATAAGCAGATTAGAAAATCACCTAGTTCTAATGTTCCTTCTTCTCCAAAGCCACTCTACATAGGTTTTTATGAATTTTGTACCTTTTAACTGTCTGAATCTCTCATTTTTTAGGTACACAACTGTGTATTGAATAAGCAGATGAGAAAATGGGTGTGTAGGGTATTTAGATAACATAAAAAGTAAAATATTGACAAGGACTAAAAGGAGAATAGAAAACAGTACAGTAAATTTTAGCATTCTGTAGTCTTCCCTGTTCTTTAGAACATCTTTTCATGGTGTGAACTAATATGGCACTAGAGAAAATAAAGACTGATTAACTTATAACAAAATAATCAACTGAAACCTAAGTTGATATAAGGCAGCAAAGTCAAAGGAACTGCTGTAAAGCACGGCAAGATCCATTTTAGATGGTTAATTCCAGAGGAACTGTTCTGAAATGAAGGAAATGAATTGTAGACTTGCAAGAAAACCTGAATAGAGAGAGCTCCAGACAGATGACAGCTACAAAGTTCATCAAAGCATGGAGAATGGCTTTAGAGAAGAAGGAACACTGGTACCAGATGATCCCATTTAATTCTTTTCAATTTAATAAAATCACATATTGTAAAATATAAGAAATGATAGGCACAGAAAGATTTGGGACTTCAGCCAGGAGATCAACATTTATTGTATTGAAACGCACTCGGTGGGGGAGGCTTAGGGGGGGGGGGTTTGGGGGGATGTTCTGGTCAATTGAGTTCATATCTGATGTGTTCTTTATTATGGTTGGGTGGAAGAAATTGGAGCTGGAAGTGGGCGGAAGTGCTGATAATCCTTTTCCGGTTGGAGTTCCTGAATTATAGAAAGGGAAACGGAGACTGAGAAAAAAACGTTCCACCCTCTTAGTAAACCCCTGTGCTGCCTCAAATATTAATGCCATCTCTCTCTCTCTGTGTTTTGGAGGTTTGGGGGGACTAGTTTTTATTTCTGCTCCCAACCACGGCTCAACCAGTCATTCAGAGAGTCCAAAAAATAAATCATAGAAATGAAAAACCTTTGCATAACTAATTACAGATTTTATTTTACAACATTGATGAACAACAGAGATGGTTAACAGTCTCCTGCTAGAGGCACTCTTGTTCACACCTCTATGCTTTTCTCTTTTTCTTCTCCAAAATATATAAACCTTAGTCTGTGGTCATTTTGTGAGTATTTGCTGTTATTTAGAACATTAGAACAATCTAGACGAGAACAGGCCATTCAGCTCAACAAAGCTCGCCAGTCCTATCCACTTATTTCTTCCAAAAAAACATCAAGTCGAGTTTTGAAAATCCCTAAAGTCTTACTGTCTACCACACTACTTGGTAGCTTATTCCAAGTGTCTATCGTTCTTTGTGTAAAGAAAAACCTCCTAATGTTTGTGCGAAATTTACCCATAAATTTACCCTAATTTGTCCATTCACTTTCAGACTTGTTGAGAAAAAAGAGTAGTCTACTTTTGTATTTCTTTCAAATCAAATCAGTAGGCACATCTTGGAACTCTGCTTGAATCACCTTCTGCTGGTCACACAGGGATACTTTACAGAAGACTGTATTTAAAATTTCTATCTATCTATCTATCTATCTATCTATCTATCTATCTATCTATCTATCTATCTATCTATCTATCTATCTGACTCTTCCTCTCAGTAAAAATTAAATCAGAATGCTTTAATTGCATATTAGCTCATAGCTGCACCACTATATCACACAAGTAGCAAAATATCCCTGTAAAATACAGCACATCAGTATACACTCCACAAGAATATGAGTTCAATTTCTCTTGAAGTCAACGTTTTGTGGTTGATTTGCTTGTGTGTATGGGGTGGATGGTAACAGATGGTTTGCCTTTTGTGCCACTGAATGTCATAATTTCCCATAATTCACAGAGAATTCTTTTGTTTTCAGCCGCCCTAATATTCCTGGCTACACTGGCAGAGTTCTTATTACAGCCACAACTCCATCAAATTCGAAGCTCCCTAGCCCTCCGACCACAGCAGACACATACAGGTAAGAGTTTCACTTTGATGAAGGTTAAAATGAAAGCGGCTGTTTAAATGATTGCTGCACCTCAATGAGCGTAATGTACACTAGATGAGCACCAGTCACATAGAGATGACTCCTAAATAGATTGTCAAACAACTCAGAACAGTTTCAGTGAGTTTCAAATGAAATACAGTGTCAGGGCATAAATCTGGCCTCTAATGGCAACAGCCAAATTTCAGTTTAACCCAACACTCTGGAGAATACCAAACCTGCTCTGCTACAAGGAGCCATTTGCATAACAGACAGATTGGTCTAAATAAAGAACAGCTGATGATGCATAACTGCACCCTTTGCAGCTGCAGGAGCATCAGTTTATGTGGAGTACAATAGAATGACCACACAATGAAATAGATGGGAGTGTAAATGGACATCGTGGTGCAGTATACACTTTATTGGATGAATTCATTTGTCAACCTCCAAAGTTCACCCTGTAGGTTTTTATTATTTAAATGACCTCCATTCCCTCTGTTCATGCCTTGCATTTTAAGAACGAGCTCCATGCAGCCTTTCCATCAAAGCACACCCAATCACACACACACATTTCTGATCTTAGTCTGAATGGTTAAGCAGCATCAAGAGAAGCCACATAGTTGTTTAGGGTGATTTTCAAGTTTGGTCCAATGAAACAGCACACTTCCTAACACTCCAATCATCTTCTGAGTTTGTCTTTTCCACTATTAATATATGAAGTGAATATTGCTCATCCTGGTAGAAGTGGTCACAATACAGGAACCAACCCTGAATGGCACATCAGACCATCACAAGACATAGCTGCTCATATAAATTCAATAAAGAGTCACCAGTCAGCACAGAGGCATACCTTTACATTATTAAAAAGAAAGCATAGCCTGTGCAAGAAACAAAAATAATATTAAAACACAAAGAAAGCATGCAAACTCTAGAGAGGAGGCAGACTGCCCAAAAATCAAGTCATGGTCCACACACTATGCGATTTCAATTTAACTTGCCATTCTATAATCTTGTCTTTATACAGTACATCTCCCCAGTGCCTAAATGTGCTCAAGCTTATTATAGGGTCATGGGAGGCTTGAGTCAATCAATACCAGCAACATCTGGAGGAAAGTAGGAGGTAGGCCAGAACAGGGCATCAATCCATGGCAGTTATACAGACCGGTAGCATGAAAATCTTACACCACAGCAAGAACATTCAAGCTTCATATGAGTGCTGTGACAGTTTTAACATACAGGTTGTGACCAGAAATTTGACACAACGTGGATGAAACAATCCAGCATACTCTGGTTCATTTACATGTAATTCTATAATTGTTTGAAACAGGCCTGATATTTACAGGTTATTTAGCAAGAACTTTGGTGACAAGTGAAGATTGGTTAGCTTCCTTATGCTTGATCAATGTTTACTGGGCCAATGGATGCCATCATGAGCAAAGTCAGCCAATGAATTGAAGTGAATAATCCTGGAAAGTGATGAGCAAAAGGAACAACAGAAAATCTCAATTTTGGGTGCATAAAAAAATAAAAATAAAACGCAAAAGAAAAAATGCAAAATTTCCTGAAAATGTATCCTCCATTTGAATTTTCAGAAGTGTTTGTTGGTAAATAAAGAATACTCTGAAGTGTCTTGCAGTATATTGAAAACTATGTTGAAATGTCAGTTAATATAACTGTTAGCTATTATGATAAAAAGGTATCTTGTTTAGAATGTGGATGGCATATGTTTTATGTTGGGTTTCTGAGACTGTAAACAATTGAATATTACCAAAACAATGTACAATTTGTAAGGTGCATAGACTTTTGACATCCACTGAAATATATTGAAGAATATATTAAAAAATTTATATATATATATATAAATATATATATATATATATATATATATATATATATATATATATATATATATATATATATTATAATAAAAAAATCCTGGGACAAGATGACACTTTTTAGCCTGGGATGAGATGTGACCTTTTCAGAGACATACTTTCAAGTCTCACAAGACGAGACTTTGTGCCAAGAGATTTAACCACACCCAGGGCCAGAAATAAAAGACAAAGAGACAAAGATGACAAAGTAGAACGATACACATGCAGAGCAGGTTAGAGATAATGAAAGTACTACAAAGTCTCAAAAAAATGATAGTAAAGATTGCATTAGCGCAAACAAATGGAAATTATTACTCGGTGAAATAACGGAACAGCGAAAGAGATTGAATATATTGTTCAGAATTGAACTTTAAGTCAGAGACTTGTAGATCGTCTAATTCATGTTGCCATCAGGGAAAGAGGCCTATCCGCGAGAATTAAAAGATCTGTTGTTTGGTGAAAGTGAAATCCACATATGCGAAGTGGCTGGCACATAGCACAGGCTGGGGGGGCTCGCAAGCGATGCGAGCAGGGGTCAAAGCCCCTTAGTACTCTCTCTGTCTCTCTCTCTCTCTATATATACAGTGCATCCGGAAAGTATTCACAGCACATCACTTTTTCCACATTTTGTTATGTTACAGCCTTATTCCAAAATGGATTAAATTCATTTTTTTCCTCAGAATTCTACACACAACACCCCATAATGACAACGTGAAAAAAGTTTACTTGAGGTTTTTGCAAATTTATTAAAATTAAAAAAATTGAGAAAGCACATGTACATAAGTATTCACAGCCTTTGCCATGAAGCTCAAAATTGAGCTCAGGTGCATCCTGTTTCCCCTGATCATCCTTGAGATGTTTCTGCAGCTTAGTTGGAGTCCACCTGTGGTAAATTCAGTTGATTGGACATGATTTGGAAAGGCACACACCTGTCTATATAAGGTCCCACAGTTGACAGTTCATGTCAGAGCACAAACCAAGCATGAAGTCAAAGGAATTATCTGTAGACCTCCGAGACAGGATTGTCTCGAGGCACAAATCTGGGGAAGGTTACAGAAAAATTTCTGCTGCTTTGAAGGTCCCAATGAGTACAGTGGCCTCCATCATTCGTAAGTGGAAGAAGTTTGAAACCACCAGGACTCTTCCTTGAGCTGGCCGGCCATCTAAACTGAGCGATCGGGGGAGAAGGGCCTTAGTCAGGGAGGTGACCAAGAACCCGATGGTCACTCTGTCAGAGCTCCAGAGGTCCTCTGTGGAGAGAAGAGAACCTTCCAGAAGGACAACCATCTCTGCAGCAATCCACCAATCAGGCCTGTATGGTAGAGTGGCCAGACGGAAACCACTCCTTAGTAAAAGGCACATGGCAGCCCGCCTGGAGTTTGCCAAAAGGCACCTGAAGGACTCTCAGACCATGAGAAAGAAAATTCACTGGTCTGATGAGACAAAGATTGAACTCTTTGGTGTGAATGCCAGGCTTCACGTTTGGAGGAAACCAGGCACCGCTCATCACCAGGCCAATACCATCCCTACAGTGAAGCATGGTGGTGGCAGCAACATGCTGTGGGGATGTTTTTCAGTGGCAGGAACTGGGAGACTAGTCAGGATAAAGGGAAAGATGACTGTAGCAATGTACACAGACATCCTGGATGAAAACCTGCTCCAGAGCGCTCTTGACCTCAGACTGGGGCGACGGTTCATCTTTCAGCAGGACAACGACCCTAAGCACACAGCCAAGAAATCAAAGGAGTGGCTTCAGGACAACTCTGTGAATGTCCCTGAGTGGCCCAGCCAGAGCCCAGACTTGAATCCGATTGAACATCTCTGGAGAGATCTTAAAATGGCTGTGCACCGACGCTTCCCATCCAACCTGATGGAGCTTGAGAGGTGCTGCAAAGAGGAATGGGCGAAACTGGCCAAGGATAGGTGTGCCAAGCTTGTGGCATCATATTCAAAAAGACTTGATGCTGTAATTGCTGCCAAAGGTGCATCGACAAAGTATTGAGCAAAGGCTGTGAATACTTATATACATGTGCTTTCTCAGTTTTTTTATTTTTAATAAATTTGCAAAAACCTCAAGTAAACTTTTTTCACATTGTCATTATGGGGTGTTGTGTGTAGAATTCTGAGGAAAAAAATGAATTTAATCCATTTTGGAATAAGGCTGTAACATAACAAAATGTGGAAAAAGTGATGCGCTGTGAATACTTTCCAGATGCACTGTATATATATATATATATATATATATATATATATATATATATATATATATATATATATATATATATATATATATATATATATACCATATATATATTATATATACCCTGTATGCATGATTGTAGAAAGTTTGAATGTTTTCAATTTTTCTCTATTTCTGCATGAATGTGACTTAAAATTTGATCAGATTTTTATGTAACTCCTAAAACTAGATAAATAGAACCCAATTAAACATTAGTCTTATTCGTTTATTTATTGAGGAAAATGATCAATTGTTACCATTGTGTGAACAGAGTAGAGTATGTGAATCTTTGCTTTTAGTAACGGGTGCGACCCCTTTTTGTACCAATAACTTCAACTAAACATTTCCAGTAACCATTGATCAGTCCTGCACATCAGCATGGAGGAATTCTAGCTCATATCTCAATGTAGAACTGTTTCAACTCGGGAATGTTGGTGGGTTTCCTTGCATGAATGTTTGTTTCAGGTCCTTTCACAATGTCTACTGTATGTAGAATAAAGGTGAGGGCTTACACTCGGCCATTGCAAAACATGAAACTTCTGCATTAACCATTCTTTGGTAGAATGACTTGTCCATCTGGGGTCTTTGCCTTGCTACATTACCCACTTTCTTTTGAACTTCAGTTCACAGACCAGTACTCTGACATTTTGCTGTAGAATTTGCTGGTACAATTCAGAATTCATAGTTGCACCAATGATCACATGCCATCCTGGTCCAGAGGCAGCAAAGCAGGCCCAAACCCCAAACCATGATACTGCCACCACCATGTTTTACAGATGCTATGGTTCTTATACTACAATGCAATATTAGCTTTTAGCCAAACATAATGTTTCTCATTCACATCAAAAATAGCCTTCTGGCTTATTAATGTTGTCTTTAGCAAACTTTAGATGGGCAACAATTTTCTTCTTGGAGAGTAGTGGCTTTATCTTTACAACCATATCATGCACACTGTTCTTGTTCAGTGTTCTGCTAAAGGTGGACTCAAGAACAATAGCCAATGTAAGAGAGGCTTCTAGATTTTTAGATATTACCCTGGGGTTATTTGTGACCTCCTGGAAACCTTACTCTTGGAGTGCTCTTTGTTGGTCAACAGCTCCTGGAGAGGGTAACAATAATGTTGAATTTCCTCTATTGTACACGATCTGCCTGACAGTGGAGTCCAAACTGTTTACAAGTGGTTTTGTAACTTTTTCCAGCCTGGTGAACATCAACAGCTTTTATTATTATTATTTTTTTTTATCTGAGGTCCTTTGATCAAGGCATGACACACTTTCACAAACCGGTGTGGTGAAGATCAGTCTTTGATAGTGAACACCCAGATTTATGTTCTTTAATAAATAGGGAAGGGCCTACCACACTCACACACTCATCCCACTGATTGAAACACCGGACTTAAATTTTCCCTATAAATGAATTGATAATTCTGGAGGTTCGCATACTTTTTCACACACAAATATGTAAAATTGATTCATTTTCCTTAATAAATAAATGCACAAGTATGATACTTTTGTGTCATTTGTTTGTGTTCTCTTCATCTAGTTTTAGGTCAGGTTTATGCAAAAACAGAGAAACGTTTCCAGCACCACTGTATATACTCTATATTAGTTGATATTACATATATAATAAAAAATATAAAATATATTTAAAATAGTTTGAGACACTATTTTAAAATATATATTTACAGCATGTTATTTTTAACATACTGATGCTATCATTTACATATTTTAAATTTTAAATATATTGAAAGATATCATAATATATTTTTAGAAGTATATTTTAAGACATATTTCTTTTTACTATAATGTTTACAAAAATATATATTCCACAATCTATTTAATTTACTTTTGGTTATTTTCCTTACTGTGTGAATCAACGCTATTTCCAGGGAACGTTGTGTTGGACAAAGAAAGTTCAGAAATTTGATGGGTCACTAGTTAGTACATTTTTATTTACTGGAGGCTAATTTTTTCAAAATGCAAAGTATCAGAATTGTAGTCAAAACAGATCAAATTGTGGTGTTGAATGTCTAACTATACTATACTATACTATACTAGTGCTACTTTATTAACATTATTTAAGACGCTATATAAATAAAATGTACTATTGTTATTCTTTTAAAAGCTTAACTTTTCAGTGAGAAATGAGCACTATGATAACTGGCAACTTGAACTGACTGGATTATCCTCTTGCATATGGTGTGCTTTATGAAAGGCACCTTATAAAATAAATTCTGAGTGACTGGACGCTCATACTAAAAAAGTGTGGCATTTGAAACATTACATGCCTCTTATGAGGGGCCCACTGCAATGAGAATAATCCTGAGAGCGCACTTAGTCTGGATATGGTAGAATATTAATACACTAGTGTAGAAGTTCCTGTTTGCATACAGGTAATAGCACACAATTTAAAATCTTGCTGAATCCATTCATCTTTAATCTAGATTAGTGGGACAAGGCACCTAAGTCTATCCCAACATTACCAACCAAAGGCAGAAACAAAGCCTGAACAGGGTGTCAGTCCATCGCCGGGCACTTTCACATACACACATGTGTTTTGGGTCTGAGAGGTAGACCAAACCACACAGTTTAACAATACTGAGCCTTCCTTGGATTTTGTGTTCCCTTTCTACTGATCCTCCTACTTTCAACTTATCTCTTATTGAAAATATTTACATTTTAACTTTTGTTTTATTCATTTTTTGTTTACCATTTAATGATATAAACTTGCATTTTTATTCCTCATTTGTGTTTTGCACTTTGCCACCATTCTATTAAAGCATGGGCATTAAGGAGCTCTCCAGAGCAGAATGCTTCCTTTATGCTGCAGTGCCCCAAGCACTCATTATATACTTAGTACATAGTGTAAACACTTATGACCCATGAGGGCACCTGATATGTCCAGATCAATCATGTTTTGCACACACCTAAAGAAACTTACCGGCATATGTGCCTGCTTCCAAAAGTTAACATTAAGTAGTTTTAAGTGGTTAATATTAACGAAAACTTCATGATTCCCATTCTTCCAGGATAAGCCTGCGTAGATGACCTTGAACACCACATAGTGTGATGAACATGACAAGCCAGGTATCCATATTTCATGGCTTTCTCATTTATTAAATTTATGAGATGCTAGCATGAAGTGTAACTGGAATTTTCCAAATCTTTCAACATTGAGTAAGATGATTTACATTTGTTAAACAAAAGGAGGCCATTCGGTCCACCAGTCTCATTTGTGTAGTTAATAGCTAAGCTGTCCCAAAATCTTATCCAGTCGCTTCTTAAAGCTTGTCAAGGTTCCTGCTTTAACTAGATGTCTTGATAGTTTATTCCAGACTCCCACAACTCTTTGCATATCCTGGTTTCAGTCCTAAATGCACTTCCCTTTAATTTCCACTGTTGTCCTCAAGTATGCAATTCACCGTGTAGCTGAAAGAGTTCTACCAGATCTGCTTTATCAATGTCTTTGAAGACCTGGACTAGGGCTGCACGCAGTCTCCTCTGCTCTAGACTAAATAGGTTTAATTCTCTGATGAGTGTGTCAGAGTACGATGTGTCCTTAAGTCCCAGGATGCACTCTGTTGCTCTCTTCAAGTGTTGCTGTGTCTTTTGTGTAGTGTGGTGATCAGAACACACAGCACTCCAGATGTGGTCTCCTTACTGCATAATTTACTTTCTCATGGAGTCAAATGCTACTCTTTTGAAATTTTGCACATTTGACATCTTTTTTCCGGTTTGGGGTAGAAGAACCGTATTGTACAAAATTTGTGTTCCTACCTTTCGTTTTTTTTTTATTTACCTTTTTATGGGGATGGTACAGTGGTGCAATGGTAGCATTATGACACTAAGAAGACTATGGTTCATGTTCTGGGTCTTCTATGCATGTTGTTTACATGTTCTTCCTCCAGTTGAGTGTTGCCTTCCTTCCTCCCAGCTCGCCTGGGTAAGGGAGTGCGGTCCCTTTTATTAAGGACCTGGGAGTACTTCCAGTACCAGGGCCACAGCCCGATGGAAATACTTCCGGGTCATATGAAAATCCATTACAGCAAGGAGCTTGTCTTCCTGCAGCACCCTCTTGCAGCACCCAGTCACCCCAGCAGGGTTGCTATGCAAGACTACATCTCCCGGCATGCCCTGCTTGCTTCCCACTGTGCACCAATATCCAAGGCCACTGTCATCTAGCGTGCTGGGGGGAGTAAAAGGCACCCCAACTCTACCCCAGCTGTCCATTCATCCCTTCTGGTCCTTCCTTCCGGGTCTGATCCCATTCTCCTCCCCAGCCAGGGTGCCAATCTGCCTGATAGGAGCCTCCCATATGGGTAAGGAATCATCTCCTCTTCTGGCTGGGATGCCCGTCCAGCCCATGTGGTGTCTACACTGCATAAATTTCTTGTGGGTGCTTTGGCTTCCTCCCTCAGTCCAAAGACATACAGGTTAGGTGGATTGGCAATGCTAAATTGGCCCTAGTGAGCATGTGTTGTGTGTTTCTGTATGTTCACTTTGTGATGGACTGGCACCTTTTTCCCAGGGGTTGTTTCAGCATTGTGCCCACAGCTTTTTGATATAACTCTGCTCAGAGTAAAGCAGGTTTAGAAAATGGATGTATGGATGGCTATATTTTTATATATTATTCTGAATCTGGTAGAAGATTGTTAAGTGTAGGCAATGGAGTTTCATTTTGATCACCTTCCTTTGCTCAGACTCTAGTGGACGGATTTGTCTCTATCTTCATGTTGATTTGAGAGACTCTGGTTTCTTCTGCCACAGACCTGCTGTTATAGCGCATTAGCAGCATGTGCATTTTGTGTGCCTCCTATGAGCCTAACAGCCCAGGGTTTATTTTTTGTATAGCATAATTTTTTTCTGCCACATTATAGTTCTCCTTAAATATTTTTAGCTGTTAATTTCCTGTTGTTATAAGCATTATGGCTACTGCTGCAGATTTATATAGCCTCTTTTTCTTCAAAATTCTTTTCTTATCTTCTTATTCAGCCATTTCTTTGATCAGTAAACTCACTTTCATTTGCATATACTAAAGTATATGGGAAGTATTGTTTTTTTGAAAAAGTCATTAATTATAATCGCGTGCAATTATCCGTTGATGTTCAAGCTCTAAAATTTTCTATGAACATGAAATCAGTGGCTACTGATAAAGTAAAGTGCAAGTACTGGCCACTAGATGGGGCCCTTGTGTAATGCTTTTCCTTATTGTCTTAATTTTGTTTGCCTTTTGGTTTATTTAGTTGATTTTTTTTTTTTACTTTACTGACATGTCTCACAAAGACAACAGAATTCTTTTTTTTTTGTACTCGCCACGATGTAAAGAAAGTAAGCTACATGTTACACATGTAGTAGCTTCTGCCACATAAATTAGATAACATAAAATGCATTAAAGACTCAGAACAGTAACTAATAAAGGTGTGAGCGCTAGTTATCCAGCAGTCCTTCAGTACTGACTTAGATGTTACAGTAAAGCAAGATCCAGAAGTGATTTATGACTGATGCACATTTTGCTGTGTCTTAGACAGCTGTTTCAGTTTTCTTTTGGCTTCAAGAAGAAGCAAATTATCCACAAGTCTTTGCTGCAGGTCTATGACTGCATAAAATCATACCCTCAGAGTACTAGAAGTAGTTTTAGTATTGACACATGTGCAGAGTACAGCAAAACTCTTACTTGCATGTCCAGCAAGTGTTTAACAAGTTGTTACTCTTTGACACAATGGTAAATAAAAATGTATTTAAATGTATAACTTCAGTATATTTAATAGAGAACACAAATAAGCTTACCTAATATACTCCTTAACCCTGTGGTTCCCTCTGTTATATTTTTATATTCTAACTGAATAGGCTGCTCTAAGCTCTAATAATAATATTAACAATAATATAACATAAATTCTCCAGTTGAAAATAGTGAGAATGGCACGGTGGTGCAGTGGTAGCACTGCTGCCTTGCAGTAAGGAGACCTGGGTTCGTTTCCCAGGTCCTCCCTGCGTGCAGTTTGCATGTTCTCCCATGCTCTCGTGGGTTTCCTCCGGGTGCTCTGGGATTCCTCCCAAAGTCCAAAGACATGCAGTTTAGGTGCAGTGGCGATCCTTAATTGTCCCTAGTGTGTGCTTGGTGTGTAGGTGTGTGTGTGTGTGTGTCCTGCGGTGAGCTGGCGCCCTGCCCAGGATTTGTTTCCAGCTTTGCGCCCTGTGCTGGCTGGGATTGGCTCCAGCAGCTGACCAACTGAAAGTAGTGAGAAGATCAGCAACACTGTGCACAAGGTGGAGAGACCAACCCTGAAAAGGTTGACAGCCCAACACAGATTTCGGGCGAATGACACCTACACTCACAGGGCACACTGATGCATGCGACCCCAGGACCATTTTATAACCTCCAATTAACTTGCATTTTATCACATTATGTTATTTTATAACTGTGTTATAATAACATGATTGATATTAGACAATCCAATCTTGTGACCCCTGGCATCCATTCATCAATTCTCCTTTATTGATGCCATAAATGCACCTAAAACTAAAATTACGAAAGCACTACAAGCTGCCCCTAAATGAACGCCATGTCCCATTTCAAGTTGTGCTCTACTGTGCATAAGTGAATGATGCAGCCTGGCACAAGATTTTGGCACTGTGTGGTTGGCGATTATGTGGCTTAGCCACCAGATGGTCATACTCTTTGTCTCAATTATAAATAATGTGTTGACTTTAATATTTAAATATGATGTTTGATATGTAAGTGTTTTACTAATTTTAACCATGTTAAGAAGGAAAAATCATTCAATATACTGTATATGACTATACTGAATATTAGTATCCAAAAATGTAGAAATTTCTATTAGATTATCTTACAGAGTTGATAAAGGAAAAAACATCCTAAATGCTTCTCAACCTGGAATGCCTCAGTTATCATTTAGCATAAAATGTTGTGATGATGTGCTGGAGATAAACTTGGGTAACTGCCAAACAAGCTCTCCGATATTAAGATAGTATGAATTTGTAAAAATGGCAAACATGTTTTCAAATATATTGTCTGTTTTAGAGAGTGCATTGGTGAATTCTGACATACAAATATTGGGCGACATAAAACTACTGGCCAAGAAAACACTCAAGGTGTGAAATATTTAGGGTCTGGCACCCCTTGAATAAACTCTTGGAAACCTTTAAAAGCCACAAAATCAAAATGGCAGGGGTTCTATGAATATAAATTTTAAAAATCTGTTAGGAGTTATGAATCACTCGGTGCCCATTGCTGAGTTTGCAAGAACGTTTTGGGGAGGCTGACAGCTACCTCTGGGCAGAGCTAGCTATTTGAGTGGCAGCAACGTACCTGGCAAGAAAGGGAAGTAAATCCATTAAGAGACTTTTGGGGGGATTTGATAAAAAGGGCAAAGACTTTGAGAGAAAAAGTATAAATAGGAGTCTCATGCCGCCATCTGTACTTGGCTTGGTCTCAGTGTTGTGGAAGAATGTGATGCCGAATAGGAGAAAGTGAAGAAGATTGCTCCTTCTATGATACCCACAATGTTCAAGTTACTTTACCCTCAGAATGACATGCTTCTGCCTTCTGTGCCCTTAGCTAACTAGATGTGCAACTTTGGCAGAGAGGCAGGTTGATTTATTACACACAATTACCTTAATCCTCATGATGAAATAGCCATTTTAATGCTGTACACATAGTGTTTAAATGTCTATGTACCATGAAAAGTGTCTGTTCTGCGTGATGCATGTCAGAAGTGCAAGGTAGCGTGGCTTTGTTTGCAGCTTACATATTATTCATCTGTAATGTAATTTGTCTCCATCAGATATCCATATCCTAACAGGTAGTATTCTCCTCAAAATACTTATTGCATATTCCAAAGGACCGGAGTAAAATTTCAGTGTTCCACCAATACTAATGGGATCATCTGATTATCACAAGCTGTTTTTCACACTGAAAACACCCACAATGAAAATGCAGCAATACCTGTATTTAATTTTAATAATTTTTCAGTTGAGAATTCTTTTTATTTTTTTTTTGGATCAATACTAGTTTAGCTAGTAAATGACTGGAAAGATGTTGTCAGCTCGGCTAGTGTTATCATTTGTTAAGGCTTGGCTACAAAGCAAGAGCATTTAAAAGAGGCTATTGCTGGCCATTGTGGAGAAACGTTTCTTTACAATCATGGAAAAAACAAATGTTAGTGTATTGTTCCTACATGCTTTCTGCTTCAGTTTTCTGGATATTTCTCCATACTAGTCTTTGGCTGAATAATAAAATGAAGTTTAAACGGAACAGTCACTTCTGCTTTTTTTGTATTCAGATACTGATAACCTCAAATGTCTATTCCTATCCTTTAACAAGTAGCAGTGCCATCATTTAAAATATTTTGTTTAAATGCCATTCAACATTAAAATTTTGTTCAGATGAAAGTAGGTGCATGCACAGAATCCCCTGACTGGAAAAAAGTATTTAGAGAAGACAGGCGTATGGGTGGATGTGTCTAAACTTGAGAGGATAACTGCACCAGTGACAGAAGGTCTGGAGCAGGAACTCAGGAACATGGCTTAAAATAGTATAAAGGAGAAACAGAAATACAGAAGTAGGATGTGTTTTTATAAAATATACAAAAAAAGAATATTAGTAAGTAATTGTTTTACTGAAATTTACAAATCTAAGCACTGTAACATGTCTGAGGACAGTTTCCTACAGTAAGCAGGTCACACTTTCCTCATGGATAGTTTTCCATTTTAGTATTGCATGGAGTCTTCCTTTGTCAGTGTTGTCAAAAGGGCTTTATAGAGCATTTTACGCAACAATGAAAGACTCAAGAACAAGGTGTTTTGTATTATCCATATATCCACCCCTAAGGCTAAAACAGCAGAAATGAGTTTAGGATACAATAATATGTCATATTCTGAACATACATTCTTCCTGTGAAATACGTGACATTTTCTTGGGAACAGAAGCTGAGGTGGGGATTGGAATTTGTGCAGGTGTGCATTGGCTTCAGTTAGATGCTTCTTATTATAGGAATCACATGACTTTTGGAACTCCCCTCTTTCCTGCAAGATGTAGGCTTCAGGCACAGCTTCCTGTTATCAGCTTATCTTTGAAGAGTTTCCTGAGCTAAACATGAGAAAATATATATATATACAGTACTGTGCAAATTTTTAGGCAGGTGTGAAAAAATGCTGTAAGCAAAGAATGCTTTCAGAAATATAAATAATGATTGTTTATTGTTATCAATTTACAAAATGCAAAGAGAGCGAACAAAAGAAAAATCTAAATCAAATCAATATTTGGTGTTACTACCTTTTGCCTTCAAACCAGCATCAATTCTAATAGGTACACTTACACAAAGTCAGGGATTTTGTAGGATTATAGTCAAGTGTCTAATCAACCAATTATACCAAACAGGTGCTAATGATCATCAATGTCACATGTAGGTTGAAACGCAGTCATTAACTGAAACAGAAACTGCTGTGTAGGAGGCTTAAAACTGGGTGAGGAACAGCCAAACTCTGCTACCAAGGTGAGGTTGTGGAAGACAGTTTCATGCCATGGCAAGATTGAGCACAGCAACAAGACACAAAGAAGTTAGACTGCATCAGCAAGGTCTCTCCCAGACAAAGATTTCAAAGCAGACTGGGGTTTCAAGATGTGCTGTTCAAGCTCTTTTGAAGAAGCACAAAGAAACGGGCAACGCAGTGGTCGGCCAAGGAAACGTAGTGCAGCAGATGAAAGACACATCAAGCTTATTACCCTTCGAAATCGGAAGATGTCCAGCAGTGCCATCAGCTCAGAACTGGCAGAAACCAGTGGGACCCAGGTACACCCATCTACTGTCCGGAGAAGTCTGGCCAGAAGTGGTCTTCACAGAAGAGTTACAGCCAAAAAGCCATATGTCCGACGTGGAAACAAGGCCAAGCGACTCAAGTATGCACGAAAACACAGGAACTGGGGTGCAGAAAAATGGCAGCAAGTGCTCTGGACTGATGAGTCAAAATTTGAAGTATTTGTCTGTAGCAGAAGGCAGTTTGTTCATCCAAGGGCTGGAGAGCGGTACAATAATGAGTGTCTGCAGGCAACAGTGAAGCATGGTGGAGGTTCCTTGAACGTTTGGGGCTACATTTCTGCAAATGGAGTTGGAGATTTGGTCAGGATTAATGGTGTTCTCAATGCTGAGAAATACAGGCAGATACTTATCCATCATGCAATACCATCAGGGAGGCGTATGATTGGCCCCAAATTTATTCTGCAGCAGGACAACGACCCCAAACATACAGCCAAAGTCATTAACAACTATCTTCAGCGTAAAGAAGAACAAGAAGTCCTGGAAGTGATGGTATGGCCCCCACAGAGCCCTGATCTCATCATCATCGAGTGTGTCTGGGATTACATGAAGAGACAGAAGGATGTGAGGAAGCCTACATCCACAGAAGATCTGTGGTTAGTTCTCCAAGATGTTTGGAACAACCTACCAGCCGAGTTCCTTCAAAAACTGTGTGCAAGTGTACCTAGAAGAATTGATGCTGTTTTGAAGGCAAAGGGTGGTCACACCAAATATTGATTTAATTTAGATTTCTCTTTTGTTCATTCACTTCATTTTGTTGATTGATGAAAATAAATGATTAACACTTCCATTTTTTAAAGCATTCTTTGTTTACAGCATTTTTTCACACCTGCCTAAAACGTTTGCACAGTACTGTATATACATATATATATGTAATCTACATATAGTGAAGTCTAGCACAGATTCTTCTCTGTTAAAGGTGCATTCTGTGTGTACATGCCAAAAGGTCCAGGGAATTTAACACTAAATTCAAATCAAATTAAACTCACAATATAGAAAAATTGCACAATGTTTAGGATATGCAGCTGTCTTCAGGCTTTTTCAACTTTTCGGTAATAAGTTAAATTTGAGTTTCCTGTGTCACTCCCACATACATGTTAAGCTGCTTTTGAATGTCTTCATACTTTTATGCATTTTTTACTCTGTCTGCTTATTTTGAACATGGTGCTTGAAAATTTGGTCAGTGAGCAGACCCTGGTCAAAGGAGACCCCATTGGTCCACTGATTATATTAAATGAGAAAAGATTCAGGAATCAGAAACTAGTAATATATACTTGCCAAGGTAAAAACCTAGAGATCAAGAGTTGTGCAAACAAGCTAAGAATGAGAAACTAAAATTATAGTTACTGGGCATATCAAGTGAGTCAAAAACCAGTAAGGAACTTTGTGATCAGAGTCAAAACATAAACCCACGAATGTAGTCAAAATACAGAAAAGGTTTGTAACCAGAAATCAACAGATAATCAAGCAAAGGGTTAAGGTTGTATCCACAAACTTGAACAACCAGGCAGTGCATGACAGTGACTTTTATACGTTCGACGTGATGATGTAGCACACCACACATTCCCAGTTGACCTTTCTCTGCAAAGACAGCAACCATCAGGTCTCAAAATGGTGTCCAATCTGTGAATATAATACCTTAAAAACAAAAGCTCTAATCACTACACTTTCTCATGTTTTTCTTGGTTTTGACTCCTTGTCTAATTTTAGACTTTGATTCTTGCTTTACATTTGGTTTTGGTTACTATTTATATTTTTATTTGTTTTGTTTTGGTTTTTAGGCATATTTCCCAGTTTGTCTTTGAAAAAGTTCACCTATCTTGACGGTGTCAAGACAGATGTTCTGTCACTGAAAGATGTAAAATAGCAAATTAAATTAAGAGGTGGAGCAGGAGATGAATAGAAAATAATTACCCAGAAAATGGGTCAAAACCAGAATCTTAAAAAAGAAGTCAACCAAAAGATTTTTGACCAATGTGTAAAACCGAGAATTAAAATCAAAAATACCAAGTCAAAACTCCAATAACCATTAGTATTAAAACACAAAACTAACACAAGAAAGGTTTCAGGATGAGTCCACAAACTTGGAAGCAAAGTGTAGCGCTTTACCATCTTATATAGGTGAGAAGCCATGACATGATATGACATATGATCCCTAAGTCATGTGGCTAGCAACAAGTAAAGTGACCATAAACAATATGGCAGAAACACACAAAATGACGGGTGACCACAATTCTAACCACAAAATAAAAGTCCACTTTTATAAAAGGACAAGTGTCTGCGTGTCTGTCTGTATGTCCTTCTGGCTGCTATGTCTCTGTCATTCCAAAAGATGGCAGATCACAAACATTTTTAGTAATAAAATGCATTGCATTTGTCATTCCGATAGATGGTGCATCACAAACATTAACACTGCTTTTACGAATTGCATACCACATGGCACATAGCAGAGGCATATGTATTGCATTGTGCACTACAAACATAAACACTGAGGTTACATGATTACTTTGATTTCAAAATGTCTTAGTCAGGTAGTGCAGTTAATACTAAAATATTTTAATAATCAAAAAACAAAGCCCAAAATAAACAAAAAAAAAATACTTGGGATTTTTTGACTGAGTACAAAAACGCAAAAACCTGAGACATGAATGTGTATTTATATTACGCACAGCATGTACAGTATTCAGACCCCTTCACTTTTTTTTTATATTCTGTTATGTTTGAGCCTTGTGCTAAATCATTTAAATTCATTTTCCACACATCAAGCAGTACTCAATACCATACAATGGCAAAGCAAAAAAAGGGATTTTCAAAAATTTGTGAAAATAAATAAAAATTAAAAACTGACTTATCACTCTGACACAATATATTCAGACCCTTCGCTATGACACTTGATGTCTGGCTCAGGTGCATCCTATTCTATTCATCATTGTTGAGATTTTTCTAAACCTTATTTGGAATCCACCAGTTGTCAGTTCATTCGATTGGATATGATTAGGAGTGGCACACATCTCTTCATAGAAGGTCCCACAGTGCAAAAACCAAGCCTTGAGGTTGAAAGAATTGCCTGCAGAGCTTAGAGGCAGGAAAGTGTTGAGACACATATCTGGAGATGAAGACTACAAACAATCCTGCAGCATTGAAGACTCCCAAGAGCACAGTTGTCTTCATTATTATTAAATGAAAGAAGTTTGAGACAACCACAGTTCTTTTTATAACTGGCCACCCAGTCAAATTAAGCAATCGTGGGAGGAGGACCATGGTAAGAGAGGTGACCAAGAACCTGATGGTCAATCTGGCTAAGCTTCGAGAAACTTTGTAGAATCTTTCAGAAGGACAAGCATCTCTGCAACACTCCACGGACCTGGGGCCTCATGTATAAATGGTGCATATGCCCCTTATCCATGCTCAAATTGCGATGTATGAAACCTAAACTTGGCATAAAGCCACACACATTTTCATGCTAGCTCAAACCCTGACATACGTAAGTTCTCCGCTTGGTTTTGCAAACTGGTGGCACCCAGCGTCAAAGCAGTGCTTTTGTTCCAGTGTGGTTTCCCTTTCTTTTTTAGATCCACATCCCTGACGTGGCTTTATCAAATACACTGAAATATTGTTTATTAGTTTAAGGCATCTGATTGTAATTAACCTGTAACAATATAATGGTCCACGGAATGGCCAAACTATTCCAAATACCATAGCTGCTTTAGCGTTGTTACTCTCACTGCACCTTCTTCTTCTTCTTTCAGTTGCTCCCGTTAGGGGTTGCCACAGTGGATCATCTTTTTCCATATTACTTTCACTGCACCACTCGGAGTATTTATATTACTGTATCTGAGTTTGGAATCACAGCTCTACAGCAGCTGATAAGAAAGAGAATTATCTGTATACAGCATCAAGCACACGCTGCCTCAGCCATGCTGCCTATTTGAACTGCTCTCAAACAGCAAATGCTTCAGAACCTTTCCTGTACTGACTTTGCGATTCAGAAACAGTTTCATCCCAAAAACTATAAACGCACTCAATCAGTCCATCAAGTGCTCCTTGTAGAACTGTTTGTACTTATAAGTACAATTACTTCACTGTAAACTTGAGATACAGTTATAATATTGCACAACATGAGCCACTTTAGCGCATATTCACATAGGATGTGTGATATGTTTATTACATTATACAGATAAAATGTTAACATCATTTAAATAATCTATATTTTTAATAATTAAACATGTGAGGACAGTGTTCAGGGATTGTTCCTACCTCACGCTGTATTCTTGCTGGTGCTGGCGTGACACTGGAAGGATAAATGGATAGAATAATTAAACATGTACTATGAAGATATTTCAATGTTACTTAAAAGTTTTCAAGAATCGGCGTTCTAAGCTTACAGATGGCTTAATGTCTATTACAGAGCTGATTGTGTGGCAATTGGGTACTTGGAGAAAAAAATGGAAGGACAGGAATAGGAGGCTAGTACGTTTGAAAGAGACAGTACTGCTGCAATAAATTATTTCATCGAAGGTTGTGCACAGTGCAACATCTTGCGTGAGGCAGGAATAATCTCTGGACGAGGCGCCAGCTCGTCACTATCACTTCGCCACCGTGTTTCCATGTTTAATAACATGCTTTAATTCCTATCATCATGGAAATTATATCAAGTATCCATCTCAGTATTTAAATTATTCAGAGAGCTGTAATATCATGAATGTAATGGATTCTCTGTTCTGTCAGAGGAAGAGAAAGCCCGTTCAAGAAGCACATAGTGATTCACACAAATAGAGTACATAGAAGAACCCATACAAAACAAAGCATTTAATGTGCTACTTTAGCTACAATGGTATTTGAGAAATTAGTCAAACGAGTTTAAGATGAAGTTTATGATGTTCTACTTTAATGACAAAATAAACTACGTGATTAAAGTGGAAATTTCGAGATTAAAGTTGACATTAAAGTTGACATGTCGAGCTTTTTTCCCCACTGTGTCCCCATTTTTTTTTTGTTTCTCTGTACCCTAATAAGCTTTCATATGACACTCAGGCGGTGGGCTACGACTCGCCTTTTCACGGCGACTTTGATATCTGACAACTTCTTTTTTATTTCGGGCACTGTGCAACTTTGTGAACTTGAGCTTTCGAGTTTCTCCTAAGTCTGGGAGGAGTTGGGGAGTGGCAGTAGGTGCGTGCATATGCGTTACTTTTCACGCTGACCGGGATTTATGTAGCGGAAGAACGTGGAAGTTGGCAAACACACAGATTTATGCATCTGGATTTTTTTGTGCATACTAACATTTCCTCTTTTGTCCATACACCATGTTGTAGTTTGAATTTTGTGATGATGGCGTTATGCATGATGCCCCTGGGCTTTATGACTTAGTGACAGAACCCTTTACTTGGTAAAAGGCACATGGAAGCCCACATGTTGTTTTCAATAAAGAACCTACAGAACTCTTAGACTGAGAAGCAAGACTTTCTGGTCTGATGAAATTAATATTAGCATAATTTTTAGAGGAAACCAGGCAGTGCTCATCACCTGTGCATTCCCATTCTAATGGTGAAGCATGGTGGTGAAGCATAGTGGTAGCAGCAACATGCTGCAGGGTTTATTTTTAACAAGCAATTTCTGGGAGACTAGTCAGGGTTAAGGGAAAGCTGAGCAGAGCAAAGTACAGAGATATTTCTAATGGAAACCTGCCCAGAGTGCTCAGGGCCTCAGATTGGGATGAAGACAACAATGACCATCATTACAAAGCAAAGAAAACACAAGCATAGGTTATAGCAACTCTGGGAATGTCCTTGTGGTCCCCAGTCAGAGCCCAGAAATAAATCCAATCAAACATCTCTGGAAACACTTGAAAAGAGCTATCCGCTGACAGTCTCCATCCAACCCGACACAGCTTGAGAGGATCCGCAGAGAAGACTAACAGAAAATCTGTAATGTCACGCTTTAGATAGAGCTGCTTTAAAAAGTTGACTAGAGGGACAGTGTGGTTTACTTTAAATTGCATTGGTCAATAAAATAATACAAGAGGAGGAGTGATGCGATTTAATAGTGTTGAGTATGACATTGTGGTGTAGAAAGGAAGTGGAATAGAACTATAAGACAGGGAAGTCAGTGGTCAAGAATGAGAGCCAATACGTAAACAATGTTGCTTCATCTTTTCTGTCTTTTTTAAATTGTAGGAATTTTTGGTTCAAAATAGGTTATATTTAGAATGCAATAACTTTCTTCTAAGAAATGACAAATTTCTCCATTTACAGTATGCAATATTGCCAAATTTAGATTGCTATATATTGTAGAGAACCAGATAAATTTACCAGAAAAAAATGCATTACTATGGAAAGCATTTCTGACAACTGAACAGGTTCTGGCATATGTACACATTTTAGTCATGATCTCTCACAAAAGCAAAGTGCTATGTCAAGCCTTGGAGAAACAATGAAATACTGCAACATAGAATAAAACAGTGATTAGTGTTCACCTTGCCTTCTAATGGAACCATGACAGAAAACCTCAGCACACACCTCCATTAACCCACAGCCTTCACTGTTCACCCTAGGCAACAGCATTCAGGCCTATAAGCTTCAGTTAGTGTGAATTGCAGAAATGGAGAACAACTTACCACACACAGCATGCCTCCGCTGCCCACTAGCCCTTGTCCTGTGCTCTTTGTACTACTCTAGTGTCAGGTACATGGAATGGTTCTGTGCACTCCTTTCTAATTACTGGTACCTAAATATGTAGCATTGTGCACGGACCACTTTTGATGCCATTAACTTCTAATGGAAAACTGAATTTTACACTCAGTAGCTGGTTTGTCAAGCAATAGATGGTAATCATTCCAACACCCTGTGCACTTCCAGTCACTGTTAACATTGACTCACAATCTGTTGCTCTTTGAATATGTCCTTCATTCTAAGTCCTATACTGGCCTCATTTGTACTCTGGTCATCATAAAACATAAGCAGGTTGAGTTGTCATTGCCGTTACCATCATTAAGCTTCCAAACATGTTCTTCAATAATCAGACTTTTTAAAATTAAGTGAAGTCACATATTTTGGTCATTTTGTGATGAAAATGTAGAGTACAATGCCATGTGCATTCTGGAACGTAAAAATTAGTTTTTATTATTATTTGATTGTATAAATCCCATTACAATGAATGAGACACAGATCATTCAAGAATGCAATCAGTACTACCTCCCATACATTTATGCCCACATAACACTCATCCCCTAACGAATTTGGAGAGCTCTGTGACCTGAAATTCCAAAAAGGAGTCCCACACAAATATTGAAATATCAAAAAAGTTAACAAAGACTCTTTGTCCAGAGTACTTAGTTTAGAACAGCAATTATACATACTTCCCAAATTCTAAAAAGACTGTGGACCATGGAGAAATTACTTTCACATTTTAAGTAAAATAACTGCATTATAATGAGTAAGATAAGACAATAAATTAGCAATGCAGAACAGTTTGTGATAGAATATTTTCCCACCTGGTGATATTCTGAAACATGTTATTATAGCACTTATTATTAGAAGGCAAACAAGAAAATATTTTTTCTCAATTTAATATTAGTTTAGGCCATTCCTAAAACATATGACCTAGTGAGGCAGGTACTTGATGACTTTGTTTACAATTTGAGTCTTGTCTAAGATGTATTTGGAAAATCTTAGTCAAGACAGGTAAGTGCAATGTAGAAATTCTAATTTAAATTACTATCCAATGCTTTGCTCAACTTAATGAATAGTGTTGAACTGATACAGTGCATCTAGTCAATTGTGAAGTTCCATTCATTGTCTGAGATTCTAATTAGAATTTCAGTGTTTCCAGTGTTGCATCTGATAATGTAGGTTTGCAGTTTTTTTAACTTTTAATTCTGAATTTTGTTTTGTGGCTTATAACTTTTGAAAAGTTTCAACTACTGCAAACAGTATTGCCTCGGAATGACAATTTGAATATATTGTAACGGCCGACCCCTTACTCAGCCGGCAGCTACACCTCCAAGACCTGTGGCCTGGATAATTTACTGAGTTTGAATCTAACTGTCAAGTCGTACCTCTAACAAATTAAACTTTTCCCCACAATCGACGGTGTAAATATAAGCACAACAGAAAAGCAGGTATGTAAAATTAAACTGATTGATTGTATTAAATGAAATAAATATGCAAAAAAAATAAATAGAAAAAATATATATAAATATCCCTCCACCTCAGCAATAACGTGACACCACCATATATAAATACAACAAACCCTCCCTTGCCCCTGTAACATATAACAAACAACAAATAACAACAATGAATGATATACGGAATGTCTGATCATGAATTAGAGTCCGGTTATAAAACAGTCCTGAAGATGGATGACTGAACTAGAGATAAATGAGTTGTTTGATTTTCCCGGCAATTGAAGCAACCTCACCGTGATTCCTCGGCGAGTGGTGGATGATGATCCGACCCCGGGGTCTCTGCAGATGAGGGATGGAAGACAGTCCAATGGAATGAAAAACAAACTATTGTAAAAGCGTGATGTGAAAAAACAGCAGGTAAGTTGATCCGTGGTTGTGAAAAAATGGTCTCCTTCTTTCTCCTCTCCTCTCTTCCTGGCTATTCCCTCCTGATTGCTTAAATAGTCCTGTGACGGATGTAATTAATTGATAGTGAACAGGTGTTTTCCAGGTTTGGGGCTGCGGTCTCCTTCCATCATCCGTCCCCCTTTACGGGGACGGCATTCACTGACACACACATAAACAGCAAACGGGACGATGGAAACAAGATGCACGTAGTACTAACATCTGACAACACTAACTACACTAAGTATATAACACCGCTACAATATAATAAGGAGAAGTGAGACTTGCTGCCTCTTTCTTCCCTACCCAACCACCCACTTCAGCTTCCTTATCCATGCAAACCTAAGATCGGAGTCCATGTTCTTTGTCATGTCGCCAAATATGGCACACCAAAGAACATATAAAATCTCAATGACAACAGTAAACTGGTAAATTGCTGATAGTGTGAATTGGCGAAATTCACCAAAGCACTTTGCCCAGCAAAAATGCTGTGTTTGCTGGAGAAATTATTTTCCGAATATTTTGTTGGAAATTTGCCATGCTGTCAGCTTAAATTAACTTTTTTTTCCCAGTGCCCCATGATGCTCTGTGAAGTCAGAGTGACATTAATAAACTCAGGGGTCACTGATGTTGCTGACGGCAGACATATTAGACAGTCCATCAGATATGATGCAGTTAACGAGTTAGTCATTGTAAAGCAGCTCTTGAGAAGCACCCAAACAGTATTTTGGAGCCAAGTACACTTTTGCTGGAGCCACTTTTCAGCACACATCAACACAAACATGTCACTAAATTTAGTAGGTGACAAAACTGAGCTAGCAAAAGTAGAATTTTTAAAGATTAGAAAAGGGTTCCAGCAATACCAGCCTCTATTACCTTGTTGATTCTACTTTAGTGTTGGAGATGTGGTAAGGAGGGCAACAATTAAAGGGGAGGAAAAGGCATTCTTTATTAAATGACTGTAGATAAGATGATGTTACAACGCCAAAAGCTGAAGCTAAGGAAGATTGGAAAAGATTAAAAAACAACATATTAATGCTATACTGCTGTTTAATATTGAGCAGATCCGGGACTTGGTGACTGGGTGAAACCAGAAAATGAAGATGTTGAATTTGTTAGAATTTTCACAAATATTTCTAAATGAGTACATTCAGATCAGAGACACTCACTCTTGAACAGTAGTAGTGACTAAAGGTTTTCATTCCAGTAAGCTGAACCTGTGAAGACTCTTTTTTTGTGATGTTTGTTTATGTTTTAGGTTTTTAAACAAATATTCAGACATATCTGCTTTGGTTTTGAGGTTTCGGTTTTTCACTTTTCAAAATGTATCATATAAAGAAAGCACTGAGTTTCTAAAGAGAGGAAACCATAGAGAATGACAAAGTGTGAATTAGTGTCAGTCAAAATGGCAGGATGATGAAGAGGCACAGACATTTTTCTCACACGCACTTACCTCTTCTCTCTCAGTGCTGGCCGACACCCTAACTACTGCCAGGAATCTTTTCACATGGTTTCTGCAAATTCAAAGCTTAGTGAGGCCAGAAACATATAACTTCCCTGTCTTTTTTTTCTGAGCCAGCCTGAAGTTACTTCTTCTTAAAACCTCTCATGCCAACAGACTATGTAGCCATGTTTTTTAAAGGTGCATCACTGACTTTATAATTCTGGCTTTAAACCTTGAAGGTTCTACATTAGTATGCATCTGCCAGCAAGACAAAGTGTCTTCAAAATTCTGAAGGCATTAGGGAAATCTCTGTTCTGGACTGGCTGTCTTGCCAATTCTACTGATCCTACTGACATTGTTTATTGTAATAACCATGCCTTGACTATTGAATGGTTTCAATCTGGGGGGAAGAGACCCTGATGGGTCTTCATATTTTAGTCCAAACCAGTAACATATTTTTTTCCCTTTTGCTCAGGATTCCTTACCTACTGGAAAGCTCCTTCCAGCACTTGAACCACTTACATGTCCAGAACCTTCTCCAGATATTCATATCCTGTCCCTGAGTTGTGCCATTATAAAAGGAATATCCCAGTCCTCATGATGCTTGTTGTTGTTCCACATTGTCAAGAAAAATAAGACAGCGAAGCATGGCTAGGCTGCATTGTGTTTCAGAGTGTAGAGTTTTTAACCTTTCTGCCTATGTTTTTGGAGATTGCCTTTTTGAGTACTGTTCTGACACAACAGCAACAACAATATTTATTTATCCATCCATCCATCCATTTTCCAATCCGCTGAATCCGAACACTATTTATAAAGCACATTTTCATACAAAGTGATTTACAGGATGAAGAAAGAGAAAAAAAAGACAAAATATAAAAATAACATTAGGCAATACTAATTAACATAGAATAAAAGTAAGGCCTGATGGCCAGGGAGGACAGAAAAAAAAATTTAAAAAAAAATCCAGAGGGCTGGAGAAAAAAAAAAAAAAAAAATCTGCAGGGGTCCGAGGCCACGAGACTGCCCAGCCCCCTCTACGTATTCGTCGTAACATAAATGATCTCAGTCACTCCTCATGGTTTTCAGGCTTCACATGGAAGAATTTGATGAAGATAGTCATGTGGTCATCAGTCAGTATGCCATATATTAATCAAAAATCATAATTTTTAATCATTTTAAGTGTCCCAGTTAAGTCAATTTAATTTTTTATTAACAGTTTTTATTATTATTTTCTATTTGCTATTTTTCACATTCTTATCTAACCTGTTGGTGATGTCATCTATCGCCATTTTGAATTTTGGCAGCAATGACGCCACCTGCCACTAGGGAGAATATCCTACACACGAACAAACATTCTGTACCGTAGTCACGTGCTGTTGGCAGCCAAAGTATAGTTATGGGAACTTTGAGACATTTCATATGTCAATAGGATCCACAACAGTAAAAATGAAAAATTGCTCGTGGGGGTCTCCTTTGAGTGAAGCACAAATATATAATCAATAGTTAATTCATTATTATATATTATGTTAAATTATATCTTAAAAATAGTGAAAATGCATCATTAAAATAAGGCAATATATTTGAGGATCATAAATGAACAAGAATTGAGTGACTCGTTCACAGGTAATGATTCAGTTCAAAACTCAAAAGAATCACTGAATAATATATGCCTGGTAGCCATGCCTTGTGCTATATGCCGTAGATTATGATCATTTGATTCCACATGATTTACAACCAAGATAGACTGACACTGGAAACTTTGAAGAGTGAGGTAAAGCAACTAAAATATCTTCTCCATCCTTTCTGTCTCTGGACTTTTTACCATATTAAAGTTTTTATTCTTGACCTGCATGAAAACACTAATATATCAAGGGAAAACTCTTTTATATTGTGAATTATAGTCTCAGACATGACATCCTCCTGAAAGGACCATAAAAGCAGGGTAACAGTCTAAGTAGCCTGCCCGAGGAAACTCACCCCCAAATACATCTAGTCCCACAACTGGCCTAGGAGGCCCTAAATCTGAGGAATTGTTAAGTGATGTCCCAAAATTTTGCCAAAGTCCCTCAAGAGAGAGGTTAACTGTAATCACCCAGCTTGTACATAGAAGAGCAAATAATTAATCATTAGAAATTGAATATTTATTAACAAAAAAATAGGAAAATATAGCAAAATGCTCAAAAGTGGAAAAAAGGGCTTGTCTAAGAAGGTAATCTGTATCAAAAAAGTCCAAAAACACAATCCATAAATCAGTATTCTTAAACAAACTGAAGAAACTCAGAAAAATCCAAAGAAAATAGCAATACATATAAACTCCTTAAATGCCTTGTTCTCCTGATTTGACCTTACTCAACTCAAACCTAAGTAACCAGAAGGGGGCTTAGGAGTGGTGATGTTTGAGTGGCCCCGCCTCCTCGAGCTCCATCCACAAAACACATAGAATAAAAAAGATGCTACATAATTATACCAATCACAGAAAATACATGAAAATATCCATCCATCCATCCATTTTCCAACCCGCTGAAGCCGAACACAGGGTCACGGGGGTCTGCTGGAGCCAATCCCAGCCAACACAGGGCACAAGGCAGGAACCAATCCTGGGCAGGGTGCCAACCCACCGCAGTACATGAAAATATGAAAAATAATAATTCAAAGACAACGAAAATAACAATAATATACACATATTTAAGCTAATACTTAACATTTTGTAGATTCCACTAAATTATTCTGCTATTAGGGCTGACTTCATAAGTATTCATCCCCAAATCTGATTTCTTTATCCAGTTGTTTCTTGGAAGTTCCAAAGTTTGTTAGTTACACCTCTTATAAAACTAAAACATTAGAACTAAACAGTATTTGAAGAAACTTCAACATAAGATTGTTAAAAGGTGTCAAATGGAAACTGAAAATTCCAAAGCACTGAAAATCACCTAAAATGGAACTGAGATTTCCGCAGAAGCAATTATTCTCATGGGGCCTCATGTATAAACAGTACGTACGCACAAAAATATTGCGTACGCCCATTTCCACACTCGCATCGTGATGTATAAAAACTAAACTTGGTGTAAAGCCACGCACATTTCCTTGCTAGCTCAATCCTTGGCGTACGGAAGTTCTCCACTTGGTTTTGCAAACTGGTGGCACCCAGCGTCAAAGCAGTGCTTTTGTTCCAGTTTGGTTTCCCTTTCTTTTTTAGATAAACATCCCTGACGCGGCTTCATCAAATACACTGAAATTAACTGCATATTGTTTATTAGTTTAAGGCATCTGATTGTAATTAACCAGTAACAATATAATGGTCCACGGAATGGCCAAACTATTCCAAATACCATAGCTGCTTTAGCATTGTTACTATCAGTGTAACACTGAGTAACCCACTGTATATGAGTGTGGGATCACAGCTCTACAACACCTGATCAGAAAGGGAATTATCAGGATACAGCATCATGCACATGCTGCCTCAGCCATGCACACAGAATATTGAACTGCTCTCATACGACAAATACTTCAGAGCCTTTCCTGTACTGACCTTGCGGTTCAGAAACAGTTTCATCCCAAGAACTATAAACACACTCAATCAGTCCATCAAGTGCTCCTTGTAGAACTGTTTGTACTTACAAGTACAATTACCTCACTGTAAACTTGCGATACAGTTATAATGTTGCACAACCTGAGCCACTTTAGCGCATGCTCACATATGACGATATCATTTTAAGATGAAATGCAGCAAAATATGTTTATTACATTATACAGATAAAATGTTAACATAATTTAAATAATCTATATTGTTAATAATTAAACATGTGAGGACATGGTGTCGCAGTGCTATAGCGACGAGCTGGCGCCCCATTCCTGCCTCGCGCTGTCTTCTTGCTGAGACTGCTGCAACACTGGTTGGATAGATGGATAGAATAATTAAACATGTAATACAAAGATATTTCAATGTTCCTTAAGTTTTGAAGAATCGGCATTCTCAGCATACAGATGGCTTGACATTTATTAAAGAGCTGAATGTGTAGCTATCGTTTACTTGCAGAAAGAAAAGGAAGGACAGGAATTGAGGGTTAGTACGTTTGAGAGAGACAGTACTGCTGCAATAAATTATTTCATCGAAGGTCGCGCACGGCACAGCAAGCATCTTGCGGGATGCAGGAACAATCTCTGGACGGGGCACCAGCTCGTCACTATCACTGCGCCACCGTGTTCCCATATTTAATACATGCTTTAATTCCTATCATCATGAAAATGATATCAAGTATACATCTCAATTATTAAGAGAGCTGTAATATCATGAATGTAATGGATTTTGTGTCCTGTCGGAGGAAGAGAAAGCCCTTTTAAGAAGTACGTAGTGATTTACACACATAGAATAACATGCAATACAAAGCACATTTAACGTGCCACATTGGTTACGATGGTATTTGAGAAACTAGTAAATTAAACGATTTTAAGATGAAGTTTATGATTTTCTACTTTAATGACAAAATATGATTAAAATGTGATTAAAGTGGAAATTTCGAGATTGCGAGCTTTATTCCCCATTGTGCCCCTATTTTTTTTTTCTCTCTCTGTACCCTAATAAGTGTCCATATGACACTCAGACAGTGGGCTACAACTTGCCCTACAACTTGCCCTACAACTTGCCCTTTCACGGCGACTTTGATATCTGACAACTTCTTTTTTATTTCGGCACTGTGTGACTTTGTAAACTTGAACGTTTGAGTTTCTCCGCCACTCCGACATTCGATCAGCTTCCTTTTGTTGTTTATACCACTGTTTAAACCAACAAGTAGTAGGTTTTTCCTTGCCTCCACTTGGTATTCGCTGAAATTCTTCTATTTTCTCCTTTGTTTTTGCCATTGTCTTTTCACAGAACGCTGAACTTAAGGGCTATTTATATTGATTTGCATATTCAAAGAGGCGTAATTCTAGGAGGAGTCTGGGAGTGGCGGCAGGGGTATGCACGTGTGTTACTTTTCACGCTGACCAGGATTGATGTAGCGGAAGAACGTGGAAGTTGGTGTACGCGCAGATTTATGCATCTGGATTATTTTGTGTGTACGCACATTTGTGCTTTTGTCGGTACGCCATGTTTAAGTGTGAATTCTATGCACGGCGTTATGCATGAGGCCCCAGGTAAGGAAAGAGTCTCTAAACCAATTACAGCCATTCTAAAGCCATCGAGATCTTCCATGGTTGAGAATTTTTAAATCTATCAGCAGGAACAGTATGGGAGTGTACTACATGAAAGCTCTTTAGGGGTAAAAGTCAGTATGTGAGAGTCTATGAGTACTCTACTGCCATTTTTGCCCAGAACTCAACTTGCTATATTTGTCAGAAGCATTTCACAGAATATAACACTGCAAACACCCATCTCTACTGTGAAACATAGAAGTGCTAGCATTGAGAATGCAGGTCTAGGGTCTGGGACATTCTGAAGACACAAAACAAGGTGCATAAAGTAAAGTAGAAGATATTGTACATCTGCTTGGGAAATTATTTGTCTTCCAGCAGGACAAATGGCCAAAGTGTTTGTGCAAAGCTGAGTTGAAGTATGGCCATTACTTAAACTAGGATGATACTGATAAAATTGCTCATCTCTAACAATCACTATCCAGCTTGAGAAAATGTGAGCATTAATTTCAAAGAATAACAGGCAAATGTGAGAGATATTAACAACTGTAATTTCAGCCAAATGTGCTCCTGCTAAATTTAAAACAAGGTAGATATTTGTTGATTTGTTTTCCTTTTGTCTTTTTTCTCTGTCTTATTGTTTTAGCAGGATTGTAGATTTTCAGTAGTGTTGTGGTTTATGCTGCTGCCTCACAGCTGGTCATGTTTATGTGGATATTCCATGTTCTTCATGTGTCTACATGAGCTGTTTTCTGGGTACTCCACAATCCCTGTCTCATGACTGGGTGTGCCGCTAGAGATTTTGGGCCCCATGAAACAATATCATCTTAAGGATCGATCCAAACCTGTACAATGGCTGTGCCACTACTAACCCTTTTGCATGAACCCATGCAATACTTTTTATAGCTTTACTGGGTGTCCAGTACTTGCTAGGGTTGTCAAAATATCCAAAGATAAGGTTTGAATTTTTAAAGTAAAAGTCAACTTTAATAAAAGGACAAGTGTCAGTATGTGTGTCTGTGTATGTGTGTGTCTGCCCAGTTTCTATGTCTATATGATATACCGTTTAATATGAGATTTGTAAAAGCATTGTTAGTATTTGTGATGTACAATCAGTTAGAATGAAAAATGCAATGCATTTAAATTGCTATATGCATTACAAAATACATTTCAATAAAGTGGAGCACACTGAAATCTATGTTGATTACTTAGATTTCAACCCATAATATATGGGTGGAAAAACTACTAAATAAATATTCAAATATATTTGAACTTAAGGTTAATGATTCAAGGTGTTACTTGTTTGTATGAGCTTTTTATACATTATTATTATGGTAATGGCTGCAACATCAAAAACAAAAGCCAGCAACAAAAATAATAACTAAGGCAACTTTTATATAAGAGTGATCAAAATCCTGTGCAGGTGCACTTTATAAAAGAGAGGCATCTGCACAGCCATCTTGTTTTCAGTCTAGAACTGGTGGCTGGGTAAGCATGAACATGTGAAAATAGCGAGGCATACAAATCAGCCATGAAAAGCAGCTGGCATTGCACTTGGCTACATTATTATTATTATTATTATTATTATTATTATTTTTACTATTTTTACTCATGGTATTTCTGCAAAGCAAGAAGCACTTATGACAGTGGTGTGTGGATACTGCAACCCTCAAACCTAAGAGGCACTTGAAAACATATACACAGAGAAAGAAGTGGTGTGATAAAAAAAGAAACTTGTATGTATGTGAATTACCTAAAATGCACATATCAGCCCCAGTAGACAGTAAACAACCATTGCCCATGGTTGTTTAAACACACTACATACAGCCATTGTCTTATTTCCCCCCAACACAGTGTCTTTTTGCTCTTTGAGGCCAGAATATGATCTCTATTATAGAAATGGAGGCATTGTGACTCATTTGAATAAGATGTGGTCTGCGTTCTTGTCTCACAAATCGAGTAACTGAATATACTAAATGTTGCATTTTAATGATCTGTAAAAATTTAGTCCTCCTTGTAAATTTTATTTAGCTGATGTTCTCAAAATAACTGCAATTCTGTAAAATTTGTTGAGTGCTTACCAGAAAAGTACTAAGTTAGCAAACATTTAAACACTGTCTAGCATTAAAATCATTAGAAACAGAAATGTCATTTTCTGTTTCTGTTTCTGTCATTTTCTATTTACTGTGATACAGCAAATTCCATGTTGATTACTTAATAGCAGTATATGACTGCATGGGTTATTCAAAGTGACTTCTAATGACAGTTGTTGACTTTTTGGTTATTGGGTTATACTGAACAATCCTTAAAACCATTTAATTTGCACCACTTATGGAAAAAGGACAAATGTTAATATACTGTCCTTTCATTGATAGAAACTGGGTGACCAGCTGTTGCCTTTTCTTCTCTTGTTCAAGCTTTTTTGTCTTTCTTTTCTGGAACCTGGAATTTGGCTTCAACATTATAATTTAAAGAAATACTAAACACATCTAACATTGGCTTGCACGTGTGTGGACTTTACTGTTCCATGATCCAAATGTCTGAGAAACAGGCTGAACCATTCTGACTAAAAACAGAAACAACGTAGAGGGTGCTTAGATTTCTAGTTTGCTCAAAAGAAAAATTAATTTCTTAATCATAAGTATATTTTTCTTTTAAATGTAATTTCAATAACTGACTATGTTCCAACATTTTTGAGAGCCACTGTCTGTCAGAGGTCCTTAGAATTGACCTAAATTTCCCCCTCCTTACGGTGCCCCTGCTCATCCCAAAGAAGTGCATGTCCATTGCATTCATAAATCTAAATTTTCCCTGTCTATGTGACCTAGAAAGAACTTTTATTATGTCCAGGATTGACTCCTATCTTGTGCGTAAGGCTTCCAGTTCAGGCTTTGAACTAAGTTGATATGGAAAATTAAACACACGAAAGCTTAATTTTGTTTCCACCTCTTCTTTGTGTTTTTATCAATGTCAGAAAAAAATCTTAGTTAAATATTAAGCTTGAATTTTGTAAGATAAACAAATGTGAAAATTTCAAGGGTGAATGCTCTTTATAGCTACTATGCATTCAGTTTTTAAGTTCTTTGCATGTTGAATTCGGAATGCAAAATTATTATCATACATGAAGATTTTTTTAATTATTTAAAAAATGTGCAGTTGTAAAGGTCAGGGGTACTGAAGTGTGCAGCCTCATGGTAAGGTGGATGCAATAAGTAAAACAGCTTTCTTCTTTTTTTCATGTGGCTACAGTTCTTCATTTAGGCATGACGAGATCTAAACACAATCAGCCAAACCTGTGAAAAAACAGACCCTGCCAGCCAACTAAGATGTTACTTGGAGACCTATTTAAAATTGTTATTATTATTTCTTTAACAAACAAAGATAACTTAGTGCTGCTGCTCATAGCTCCAGGAGATTGCCTGGTCACTGTCTACTTGGAATTTCCATGGTCTCTCCCTGGGTTTTTCCTCCTGATACTCAGGTTTTCTTCCCATTTCCAAAAGAGAGACAGATTAGGTTAACTGGTGACTCTAAATTGGCCCTGTATAATTTTGTTGGGGTGGGTCTGCATGAGTGGTGCCTGGTCCAAGGGCTGACTCAGATGCTGCCAGAGTAGGTTTGCTGTCATGTTCCATGGTACATTCATCATTTTTAATCTCATGCACATTTGATATTTGAAGCGCCTACTGTGATAGCCATGTCTGTCTGTCCGTCCATCTGTCTGTCCGCATGAAACAACTCGGCCCCTGTGAACCAATTTCGTTGTAATGTGGCACATTCTGTAAAGAAATTTGTCAAGACAGTTCAATTTTCATTTAGATATTTTGAACAGATTGTTCATTACACAGTTAAAAAATTTCAAAATCTCCCATTGAAAGCAGTGGTGAATTTACTAACTCGTCTGACTTAAAATAGAGAAAATGTTCTGTGAAATTTCAACTTGAAATTAGTTTACTGTTTCAGTTACACCAACTTGTATATTTTCCTATTTGTCACCTCCAATAGCTGCCATTGATGGCAAACAGATCCTCAATACAATTTAATAAAACACCAGCAGACTGCATGCACAGGTAGGAAGTCAGTGTCACTTGCTGTTTGTGTGCAAACCCTCACTCCTCCTGATGCTTTTAATTTGTAACACAACTACTGTATAAAAGTATAAAATACAAGTGAAGAAAACAAAGGGTTATCTACCCTTGATATGAGTAAAGTATCCTGCGGTACATTAATCATTATGCACAGTGCAAATAAACATTTAGTCAATAAACTATCAACCTTACACTAAACCAACCTCACTGCTCCATTATCTACAGAGTATGATGATTCAAAATTTCACTGTCACTATAATTTACTAGGGTGACCAGATGTCTCAATAACCGGGACTGTCATGATTTCACACTATGAATCCTGATAAATGACTGAAGAATATCAAAATGTTTTAGCAGGCTGTCCATCTAATAAAACATTCCTCCACCAGACAAATAGCCTCACAATATATTTAGAGTAACGTATACAAAACTTCAATGGGAGGCCCGCTATACTCAGGCAACCCCTTGTAATAAAAGTATAATAGCGGGACCAAAACTCCAATGGGGAAAGCTTGATTAAGAAGTTGTGTTAAATTTAATCAGCATTGTGATGATGACTAAGAAGCAAACAAAAGCAGACAGTACTGCCATTTATTTATCCACATCAACCATTGGAGGGAATCCTACGTATTCATTTGTGAAAGTGTTTTTATTTATTTTTTTTTATTTCCCTGTGGCCTGATCACTCTCTGATGGTGATGAGATGAAACAGGCATTTAACAGATGAGGATAAGCTTTATGTGTGGACATACAGTACATGCTACACAAGTGTCCTGGTATAAGTCTGTGAAAATCTGGTCATGCTATATTTTGCCATCAGAGGTGCATGTTTACCTGATATCAATAATGGTCACTCGTTGTGATAAAGTTTGCCTTCCACGTCTGTTATTCCCTAACATTTGTCATAAAAATTACAACGGCTAGACATGCTTAAGCAAAGAAGGATTAAATTACAATTTTTTTTGAGGTTATATTAATAGCCAGTCACAGGTTGCCACTGTGTGTGAATATGATGTGTGTTGTGTGTGTGTGTGTGAGTGAGTGAGTCAGAGTATTCTGTGCGATGTTCTAGAGTCCTGTCATGGCCTGTTTTCAGCCTTTTGCCCAATCCTGGTGAAATGCCTGCAATATTACAATTTTTTTTTTCTGTTAAGAGGGATCAATAAAGTGAATGAGACGTTGTAAAGAGCAGAATCCAATCAAGGAATGGCCACGAAATTTAGCACTACCCAACCAGAGTTTGAGTATTGTTTTTCAGAGAACTCTGTTTTTGCTCATCCACATTACAACACTGATGCCACGTTTATGAAAGTGTCTGGCTCCGAAGGGTGTTTTTAAAAGTCCAGGGGTTGAAAACGCTTTGCTAGTGTAGATTAAATTGAAAACAGTGACAAATCTCTGCATTTTTAAATGAAAACATAATAGTGTAGATCAGGCCTTTGTTATTGTAAAGAAAGCTAAAAGGCTATTCCATGAAGACTTTAGTGTTAGGACCTTTTGTTTTGTTTGTTTAAACTTTGTTTTCTGCTATTGTGTATGGAGTTTTGACAACCCCTGTGTCTCTCTGTGTTTCGTTCCGCTCCCTGTCCTCTGATTAAGAGTTTGCCAGCTCCGATCTGATGGTTACATCTCCCAGTCATTTAGATAATAAAAAAATGTTCTCAGGAAGATCATAACAGCCACATGCCGAGAGACACACATCCATATTACTAACCGAAGGTTGTAAACCGGATGGGCGCAGGGCTCACCGGATGTACGGAATCCCCAAAGGTCCAAGCAGTGACAACACGCGCGCCTACAACGTGCTTGTGAAAGGAGTCATGGCTCAAACCAACTGTGACAATGCGCACGCCTACAACACGCTTGCGAAAGGTGTCACGGCTCAAACCAACTGTGACAATGCGCGCACCTACAACACGCTTGTGAAAGGAGTTGCGAAAGGAGTCACGGCTCAAACCAAAGAAAACACAGTGACGAGACTACGACCTGTGAACAACACCTGAGGTAAAGCGTGCACGCCAGGGTGTACAGCCGCCCGGACGCGACCGCCCACACCACCGCATATATCCTCCATGATATGTCGTCACGCAGCGGCTTCCCACCGAGGCGCATATTGCGCTGTGGCGCCCGCCTCACAGTCAGACGCAGCGGCTTCCCAGAGTCGGTAGGTGGCCCCCAAACAACACAACCTGTTCAAGCGGTCGGTGTCAGCGAAGGCAACAGACTCACGTCTCCACAAAACGAGACCGCGTTAGTACAGATATGCTTATTGGATTACATGACATTTCCGCAGACGCACCCACCCTCCATGATATGTCATCCATCCACATATCGGACGGAACAGAAACTGATTGCCATACTAGGATTTCCGATTCGCTAGCGAATCGTGGGCTTACTTGTTATTCTATAGACCCATCACTTCAAAATGATTTGACCCATAAAAAACAAACATTACAAACAGTGATGAAATTACATGCTTTCTTGGTTTAACGTGCCTAGCAATCACATTGAATCATACTGGTCCCTCCCTGTGTGGATAGCGCTTTGAGTACTAAGAAAAGCGCTATATAAATGTAATGAATTATTATTATTATTATTATTATTATTATTATTATAGTAGCCCAAAACTCTGAGGTGATGGCATCTTCTAAAAACATCCATGTTGTTGAACAGCATGTACATGAATTAGCAAATATTTTAATGTCTGCACATGGAATATTCATCATCATTTTATTTAAAAAGAATGACTAAACCATCAAATAAAAAATGTAAAAAATGTTTTAAGGGTCAAAGCTTTATGATTTTAAGTTTCTGTCTGCTCTCTTCCTATAATATTCTGATATTCTGAATTCTAATTTTGATCTTGCCCGTTTAAACCATTAGATCTGACACTCAGATTAACTTGTATTTATCTGGTTGTTTCAGTATTTGCAGATGCAAGTAGGAATTTCTGTGAACTCTTAATATGTGACAATAATGACCCTATAAACGGCCAAGACATAAAAAGATGGCAGGCCACAAGGACAAGAAACACATCCAGGAGATAAACAATTTTTAAAAGACATGCAAGTGTCTAAACCAGAAGGACTGCTGAGTATTCATCAAAACCAAATCCCTAATCAAAATTAAGAAGTTAAGAAATACCTATTCAGAAGTCAAAACAATCGTAGTACACACCAAAGCCTTTAAAGAATTTATCCACAATTTTGGACACGGTCTACAGCTTGACCCTGGTTTTCATGCTATCCCTAAAATGATGACATAATGACATGACTTCTAGAACATAGCGATCAAGCCACAAATCGCAGCATACATAAAAATTAAAATGGTGTTGTGGTACATACAAAACATAACATGAAGAAAAAAATAACAATATTGTAGATGCCGTTTACAAGAAAACTAAAGATATATTTGGCTTCTCCACCATCTAAATATACCCAAAAAGACATTTATTTACAAGTATTTTTTTTAGAGCAAACAGAAAAAAATACTGAAGCTTACAAAATCGTAACACTATAAACCTATTTATTATTGATTAGCTATTGAAGATGATGGCAGCCATAATGATTTGTTTCTGCATAATTTATAGCTGTGTCAGAGAGCAGTTGCACAATTTAACTATATTGCAATATGCAGAGTGAGTGTAGAAAAATGGCAGAGAGGTTGTAAAAACTGAAGGGATTTTTTTGCTGTAGATTTGTACGGTTCATCATTGATCTTGTTTGCCAAATGTTTCCCCTAAAAATTCATCATGTGGCTGACTTAGAAGAACTCTTTTTTCCCAGTGACTCATGATGCTTTGCGAGGTTA